>NC_080023.1:32933157-33233421 GCF_030020395.1 Manis pentadactyla | reverse complement strand
ATTTGACAAGTTTTCACATATGTGTTCAGTCTTGAAACCATCATCACAGTCAATGTTTCCTCCTGTCTTTTTAAATCCACTCTGCTCCCCATTTATGCCTAGGTTCTTTGGCTCAGCTTATTTTTTAGATTATTTATGATGTTATGTCAGGTTCTTTTTATTGCTGATAAGTATTCCTTTGTATGTGTATATCACAATAGATTATCCATTTACTTGTTGATGGATAGTTGGTTATTTACAATTTGGAGCTATTCTGATAAAGCTGTTACAAACATTTGTGAGTTCTTATGTGAATATATGTCTTCAGTATATACTTAAGAGTGGAATTTTTTGCTTAGATGTTAGGTATATCTTTGGCTTATGAAGAACTGCCAGTTATCCAAAGTGGTTGTATCATTTTTATATTACAAACAGCAGTGTGTATTTCCATTGTAGAGTGTCTGTTCATATTACCACCATCCCCCCACCATTTGTATGTTGATTTGGAGGACTCACAACCAAATTTCAAAACTTACTGTAAAACTACTGTAATCAAAATTGGTTTTCAGTTATGCGATATTGGTGAAAAGATAGATACATAGATCAATGGACCATAATAGTCCAGAAATAGACTACACATTACAGTCAGGTTTTTGTTTTCAACAAAAATGCCAAGACAATTCAATGGAGAAGGAAGTCTTTTGTACAAGTGGTGTTAAACACCTTGACCCAAAATTTGCAGCGTATACTGAAATTAATTCAGAATGAATTGTAGACATAAATGTAAAAACCTAAAACTGTAGAACTTCTACAAGAAAATTTAGGAGAAAATTGGGTATCTTAGGACATAGAAAGCACAAAGTGTAAAAGAAAAAAAATGATAAATTGGATTTAATCAATTAAATCCTTCTTCAGTGGAAAGCATTCTGCACTAAGAAACTTAGAGATAAATCACAGACTGGGATAAAATACTTGAAAAATATGTATGTGCATAAGAATTGGTATCTGGAATATATAAAGAACTCTCAAAACTCATTTATAAGAAAATAGAAAACAGGCAGAAGATTTGACAAGATGCTTTACCAAGAAAATATACAAACAGTAAATAAATACTTGAACAGATGCTCATTTCTGAATTTGTATTTTTCTAATGACTAATTAAATTAAAACCACAATAAGATACCACTGTACACCTACCAGTATAGCTAAGAACAAACAAACAAAAACCTAAAACACTCAGCACGGTTGCTGAGCAACTGCCCCTCTCTCATATGATGCTTCTGGGAATGCAGAATAATACAGTGACTTTGGAAAATGTTTTGGCAATTTATTATAAATATAAATGTGAATATACACTTAGTGTATAGCCCAGCAATTCAACTCTGAGGTTTTCACCCAAGAAATAAAATGTTTCACAAAAACCTGCACACAAATATTTATAGTGTCCTCATTCATAATTGCGAAAAACTATGGACAGTCCAAATGCTGGGCCAACAAATCTCAAAAAATTTAAAATGATTGAAATCATATAAAATACATTTTCTGAACACAGTAGAATTGAATATATTCCTAGTAGAATAATTCTCAGCAGTTAAAAGGAACAAATTATTGATATATGCAACAGTATGGATGAACTTCAGATGTATTATGCTAAGTGAAGGTAGCTGAATCCAAACAGCAACATACTAAGTAATCCCATTTATGGGACCTTCTGAAAAAGGCAAAAGTATAGGGACAGCAAAGATCAGGGGTTGCCAAGGGCTAAGGAAAAAGGTGAGAGTTGACTTCAAAGGGACACAAAGGAACTTTATAGGGTGATGGAAGTATTCTATGTCTTGATTCTGGTGATGGTTATACAGTTGTGTGTCAAAAACAGAGAGAAACACCTAAAAAGTATTAATTGTATGTAAATTATACCTAAATAAACATGCCTGTTTAAAAAAAGGTAAAAGGATTGAAAGAAGATATACCATGCTAATATAGATCATAGGAAAGTCACAGTGGCAGTATTTCAAAGTAAACTTTCAAACAAGAGGTAGTGGTGAGGAAAAGGAAGGATATTTCATGGTGATAAAAGGATCACTGCACTAAGAAAACAACAATCCTAAATATGTATATGTACGTATTAACAGCTTCCACATACATGAAGTATGAACTGACAACTGAAAAGGAGAAATAAATCCACAGTTATACATAGAGATTTCAACACTCTTCCTTCAGTAGTTGATTGAGCAGTAGACATAAATCAATATGGTTATAGAAGAGTTAATGTACTAATGAATTTAACTTGATATTTATAGAACATTCCATTCAGCAACAGCAGAAATATACTCTTTTCAAGTGCACATGAATCATTCACCAAGGTAAACTATGTCATGGGGCATTATATCTCAGTAATTTAATATGATTTGTGTTACAAGGATAATATCACAGGGAATTAAATGAGAAATTAATAAGATCTCCCGAGATATTTGCAAATTAAACCACATACTTCTAAGCAACATATGAATAAAAGAAGAAATCACAAGGAAAATTAGAAAATATTTTGAACTTAATGAAAATGATATCAAAATTTGTTAGGATATAACTAAAGCAGTGCTTATTGAGAAAGTTATTTTGATATGCTTATGTTTATATTATATCATATAAAGCTTTTAAATGCTTAATATCAGAAAAGAACAGTCTAGGCTAAGCAATGATAAACTTCTACTCTCGGAACCTAGAAAAAGAACAGCAGAGGACATACTAAAAAGAGTGGAAATCAAAGAAAATGGACAAACAATGGGGACAATGAAAAATGTCAAAAGTTGGTTCTTTGAGATTAATAAAGTTGGCAAAATCCCGTGTTAGATCAGTTTTCTCAATCTTAGCTGTGTTGACTCTTACAGCCTGATAATTGTTTGTTGTGGGGAGCTGTCCTGTACAGTGTAGGATGTTTGACCATATCCCTGCCTCTAACCCACTAGATGCCTATAGTACCCCTTCTTCAGTCATGACAACCAAAAATGTCTCCAGACATCATCAGATGTCTCCTGGAAGTAGGTAGCAAATTCACTTCTTCATACTTGACACCACTGCATTAAAACAATCAAGAAAAAAAGTACACAAAAATTAACAATATCAGTGATAAAAGAGGAGACATCAGTATAGATTTTACAGACTTTAAAAGGATAATAAAGGAGTATTATGAGTATGTTTTAGCCAGTAAATTCAGTATTCTAAATGAAATGGATACATTTCTGGAAAATACAAATTATCATTTTTATTTAAGATGATTTAAGATGAAATAGAATATCTGATAACCTTATATGGATTTTAGTAACTGTATTTGCAAATAAAAGCTTTCCCACAAAGACCCAAATGACTTCATTGGTGAATTCTATTAAGTGCTTAAAGAAAAAAATCATACCACTCCTATAGAAACTCAGAAAATAGAGGAAGAGTGAACACTTCCAGTTCACTTTATAAGGCCAATATTACCTTGATATAAAAACATGTTACAAGAAAAGAGAACAACAGAACAAGAGCCTTAATTAACAAAATATTAGCAGAGCAGATCCAGCCAGCCACACCAAAACAAACCAAAAATAGAAGGGGGAAAAGAAAACCCACACATAACACAGTGGCTCAATGATCACCATGTCAAGTTTATCCCAAGAGTACAACTTTAGTTTAATATTTGAAAAGTAATAAATGTAGTTCAACATATTAACACTAGTACAAAATGGAAAAACCATGTAATGTCAATAAATGTAGAAAAAGTATCTGGAAAAAAACCCAACACATTGATCATAAAAACTGACAGCACATTAGGGATAGAAGATAACTTTCTTAACTTGATAAAAAGCATCTACAGAAAACTCCACTTAACATAAAATATTTAATGATTAAAAGACTGAATGCTTTCTAAGATCTGGAAAGAGGCAAAACTGTCTGCTGTTGGCACTTTTGCTCATTATTCTGATGGTTTTACTAGTGCAAGAAGGAAAAGAAATAAGAGGCATATAGATTAGAAAAGACAAAATTGTCCTTATTTGCAAATGGTATTTGTGTGTAGAAAATCCTAAGAAGTGCAGAAACAAGCTACCAGAACCAATAAAGCTGTGTAGTTGTATGGCAGGATACAAGCTCAGTATACAAAACTGAGCACCTGTGTACTAGGAACCTGTAACAGTTGGAAACTGAAAATTTTATTAAAGTTTACAATAGCATCCAAGAAAGTAAAACACTTGGATACGAAATATGCAATACCAGTGCAATGAAAACTTTAATGCTGAAAGAAAATTTTAGAACTTTAATAGAGAGATACCATATTCAATGATCAGAGAACTCAGAATCTTAAAATGTTAGTTCTCTTACCATTGTTTCACTTTGTATTTCCTTGCCTACCAGTGGGATTTAGTTATCATTATATTGATTATTTGTGTTTCTTTCAAGATGTGCAGTATAGCAAGTCATTTGTGCATTTTACAGTTAGGTTTTCTTTTCCTTACTGAATTCAGGAGTTAGTTATATGTATTAGACTGGTTCTTTATTGGTTATGTCTGTCACAGATATCTGCTTTCATTTGTTGGCATATCCTTTAAAAACTTGGCATTGATATTTTCTGATGAACACATTAATTTTAATTTTATAAAAAGAATCGGGCTTTATAGTTGGTGCTTTCTGTGTCTTGATTTAAGAAATGCTTTGTACACAAGGTCATAAAGATACTCTCCTTTATTTTTTAAAAGTTTCTTAAATTTCCCTTCCAAATTTTGACTTTTTTACCATTGGGAATTAGTTTTTTGCAATTTTTTGTAATTTTATAAAGTGGTCTGTCTTTACCATTACTTTTTCATAATGGAAAATTGTAATGGCATTTTTCTGTGGTATGGTTGAGGATCGGATGCTATAAAATTTTCATTAATATTTTGAAGGCTCTGGATTCTAATGATATTCCATTTACTAATTATTTTCTTCATAAAATTTTTCACTTAGTTAAAGGCAACTTGTATTTTTACTTAAATACAGAACAAGTGCAAAGCAGCTTTTCAGAATACTTTATTTACCTGAAAAGATGGCTGTGTTGACGGTTTTTTGTTTTTTTTTTAAATATTTCCAACAATTTGCAAATTGTTGATTTTGGAGTTGTTGAAACTCTCAAACCAGATTATTTCACTTAAAATTTTGTTATGTCCTGGTCAACTGATGATTTTACAATACTAGACCTGCATTCTTATCTCATCATAATTAGCTGAAGCCAAGATCTATCCTTGGATGGCGTGTGTGCCCTGTTCCATTTCTCCCAATCCTTATTTCTGTGTTCCTGCCCTTGAGTTGTGATCCCTGCTATAGACCCATGTTTAGAAATATATTTACTTGAAGATTATAAATAAATTTCTAACAAAGAGAAGGTATACGCTGATTGGTTATCTAGAACTGAGTAACTTTTATGCCAGAATGGTAGGGACATATCATGGGTCATATTTTTTTTTTTTTTGAGAGGGCATCTCTCATATTTATTGATCAAATAGTTGTTAACAACAATAAAATTCTGTATAGGGGACTCAATGCTCAATGTACAATCATTAATCCACCCCAAGCCTAATTCTCGTCAGTCTCCAATCTTCTGAAGCATAACGAATAAGTTCTTACATGGTGAACAAATTCTTACATAGTGAATAAGTTCTTACATGGTGAACAGTACAAGGGCAGTCATCACAAAAACTTTCAGTTTTGATCACGCATTATGAACTATAAATCAGGTCAAATATGACTTCGTTTGATTTTTATACTTGATTTATATGTGAATCCCACATTTCTCCCTTCTTCTTCTTCTTCTTCTTATTATTATTTTTTTTAAATAAAATGCTGAAGTGGTAGGTAGATGCAAGATAAAGGTAGAAAACATAGTTCAGTGTTGTAAGAGAGCACATGTAGATGATCAGGTGTGTGCCTGTAGACTAAGTGTTAATCCAAGCTAGACAAGGGCAATAAAACATCCACGGATGCAGAAGATTTCTCTCAAAACAGTGGGGGTGAGGTTCTAAGCCTCACCACTGTTGATCCATGGGTCATATTTTAAAAATACATATGTAATATCTGATTAGATATTAAAAAGGCATTTTATTTATTGTAATGTTCTTTTTTTATTATTCATTTTATTATCATTAATCTACAATTACATGAAGAACATTATGGTTACTAGATTCGCCCTCTTCACCAAGTCCGCCCCCTACAAACTCCATTACAGTCACTGTTCATCAGCATAGTAAGATGCTGTAGACTCACTACTTGTCTGTGTTGCACAGCCCTCCCTATGCCGCCCCCACATTATACATGCTAATCCTAATGCCCCCTTTCTTTTTCCCCGCCCTTATTCCCTCCCTTCCCACCCCTCCTGCCCAGTCCCTTTCCCTTTGGTAGCCGTTAGTCCATTCTTTGGGTTCTGTGATTCTGCTGCTGTTTTGTTCCTTCAGTTTTTCTTTGTTCTTATACTCCACATATGAGTAAAATCATTTGGTACTTGTCTTTCGCCACCTGGCTTATTTCACTGAGCATAATACCCTCTAGCTCCATCCATGTTGTTGCAAATGGTAGGATCGGTTTTTTTCTTATGGCTGAGTAATATTCCATTGTGTATATGTACTACATCTTCATTATCCATTCATCTACTGATGGACATTTAGGATGCTTCCATTTCTTGGCTATTGTAAATAGTGCTGCGATAAACATAGGGGTGCACCTGTCACTTTCAAACTGGAGTGCTGCATTCTTAGGGTAAATTCCTAGAAGTGGAATTCCTAGGTCAAATGGTATTTCTATTTTGAGCTTATTGAGGAACCTCCATACTGCTTTCCACAATGGTTGAACTAATTTACATTCCCACCAGCAGTGTAGGAGGGTTCCCCTTTCTCCACAACCTCGCCAACATTTGTTGTTGTCTGTCTTTTGGATGGTGGTGATCCTTACTGGTGTGAGGTGATATCTCATTGAGGTTTTAATTTGCATTTCTCTGATAATTAGCGATGTGGAGCATCTTTTCATGTGCCTGTGCCATCTGAATTTCATTGGAGAACTGTCTGTTCAGTTCCTCTGCCCATTTTTTAATTAGATTATTTGCTTTTTGTAAGTTGAGGTGCGTGAGCTCTTTATATATTTTGGATGTTAACCCTTTATCGCATCTGTCATTTATGAATATATTCTCCCATACTGTAGGGTACCTTTTTGTTGTATTGATGGTGTCCTTTGCTGTACAGAAGCTTTTCAGCTTGATATAGTCCCACTTGTTCATTTTTGCTTTTGTTTCCCTTCCCCGGGGGAGATATGTACATGAAGAAGTCGCTCACGTTTATGTCCAAGAGATTTTTGCCTATGTTTTTTTCTAAGAGATTTATGGTTTCATGACTTACACTCAGGTCTTTGATCCATTTCGAATTTACTTTTGTATATCGGGTTAGACAGTGATCCAGTTTCATTCTCTTACATGTAGCTGTCCAGTTTTGCTAGCACCATCTGTTGAAGAGACTGTCATTTCCCCATTGTATGTCCATGGCTCCTTTATCATACCTTAATTGACCATAAATGTTTCGTTTAATATCTGGGGTCTTTATTCTGTTCCACTGGTCTGTGGCTCTGTTCTTCTGCCAGTACCAAACTGTCTTGATTACTGTGGCTTTGTAGTAGAGCTTGAAGTTGGGGAGCGAGATTCCCCCAACTTTATTCTTCCTTGTCAGGATTGTTTTGGCTATTCGGGATCTTTGGTGTTTCCATATGAATTTTTGAACATTTGTTCTAGTTCGTTGAAGAATGTTGTTGGTAATTTGATAGGGATTGCATCAAATCTGTATATTGCTTTGGGCAGGATGGCCATTTTGACGATATTAATTCTTCCTAGCCAAGAGCATGGGATGAGTTTCCATTTGTTAGTGACCTCTTTAATTTCTCTTAAGAGTGTCTTGTAGTTTTCAGGGTATAATTCTTTCACTTCCTTGGTAAGGTTTATTCGTAAGTATTTTATTCTTTTTGATGGAATTGTGAATCGAATTGTTTTCCTGATTTCTCTTTCTATTAGTTCATTGTTAGTGTATAGGAAAACCACAGATTTCTGTGTGTTAATTTTTTATCCTGCAACTTTGCTGTATTCCGATATCAGTTCTAGTAGTTTTGGAGTGGAGTCTTTAGGGTTTTTTTATGTACAATATCATGTCATCTGCTAATAGTGACAGTTTGACTTCTTCTTTACCAATTTGGATTCCTTGTATTTCTTTGTTTTGTCTAATTGCCGTGGCTAGGACCTCCAGTACTATGTTGAATAACAGTGGGGAGAGTGGGCATTCCTGTCTTGTTCCCAATCTTTGAGGAAAAGCTTTCAGCTTTTTGCTGTTCAATATGATGTTGGCTGTGGGTTTATCATATATGGCCTTTATTATGTTGAGGTACCTGCCCTCTATACCCATTTTGCTGAGAGTCATGAATGAATGTTGAATTTTGTCGAATGCTTTTTCAGCATCTATGGAGATGATCATGTGGTTTTTGTCCTTCTTTTTGTTGATGTGGTGGATGATGTTGATGGATTTTCAAATATTGTACCATCCTTGCATCCCTGGGATGAATCCCACTTGGTCATGGTGTATGATCCTTTTGATGTACTTTTTAATTCGGTTTGCTAATATTTTGTTGAGTATTTTTGCATCTACGTTCATCAGGGATATTGGTCTGTAATTTTCTTTTTTGGTAGGGTCTTTACCTGGTTTTGATGTTAGGGTGGAATAGGCTTCGTAGAATGACTTTGGGAATATTCCCTCCTCTTCTATTTTTTGGAAAACTTTAAGGAGAATGGGTACTATATCTTCTCTGTATGTCTGATAAAATTCCGAGGTAAATCCATCTGGCCCGGGGGTTTTTTTCTTGGGTATTTTTTTGATTACCACTTCAATTTCTTTTCTGGTAATTGGTTTGTTTAGATTTTGTGTTTCTTCCTTGGTCAATCTTGGAAGGTTGTATTTTTCTAGGAAGTTGTCCATTTCTTCTAGGTTTTCCAGCTTGTTAGCATATAGATTTTCATAGTAGTCTCTAATAATTCTTTGTATTTTGGTTGGGTCTGTCGTGATGATTCCTTTCTCATTTCTGATTCTGTTGATGTGTGTTGATTCTCTTTTTCTCTTAATAAGTCTGGCTAGTGGCTTATCTATTCTGTTTATTTTCTCAAAGAACCAGCTCTTGGTTTCACTGATTTTTTTCCTACTGTTTTATTCTTCTCAATTTTATTTATTTCTTCTCTGATCTTTATTATGTCCCTCCTTCTGCTGTCTTTAGGCCTCATTTGTTCTTCTTTTTCCAATTTTGATAATTGTGATGTTAGACTATTCATTTGGGTTTGTTCTTTAAAAATGCCTGGATTGCTATATACTTTCCTCTTAAGACTGCTTTTCTCTGCATCCCAACAAAGTTGGGGCTTTGTGTTGTTGTTGTGATTAATTTCCATATATTGCTGGACCTCCATTTCAATTTGGTCGTTGATCTATTGACTATTTAGGAGTGTGTTGTTAAGCCTCCATGTGTTTGTGAGCCTTTTTGCTTTCTTTGTACAATTTATTTCTAGTTTTATGCCTTTGTGCTCTGAAAAGTTGGTTGGTAGAATTTCAGTCTTTTGAAATTTACTGAGGCTCTTTTTGTGGCCTAGTATGTGGTCTATTCTGGAGAATGTTCCATGTGCACTTGAGAAGAATGTGTATCCTGTTGCTTTAGGGTGTAGAGTTCTATAGATGTCTATTAGGTCCATCTGTTCTAGTCTGTAGTTCAGTGCCTCTGTGTCCTTACTTATTTTCTGTCTGGTGGATCTGTCCTTTGAAGTGAATGGTGTGTTGAAGTCTCCCAAAATGAATGCATTGCATTCTATTTCCTCTTTTAGTTCTGTTAGTATTTGTTTCACATATGCTGGTGCTTCTGCGTTGGGTGCCTATATATTTATAATGGTTATATCCTCTTGTTGGACTGAGCCCTTTATCATTATGTAATGTCCTTCTTTATCTCTTGTTACTTTCTGTGTTTTGAAGTCTATTTTGTCTGATACTAGTACTGCAACACCTGCCTTTTTGTCCCTATTGTCTGCATGAAATATGTTTTTCCATCCCTTGACTTTTAGTCTGTGCATGTCTTTGGGTTTAAGGTGAGTCTCTTGTAAGGAGCATATAATGGGTCTTGTTTTTTTATCCATTCAGTGACTCTGTGTCTTTTGATTGGTGCATTCAGTCCATTTACCTTTAGGTTGATTATCAATAGGTATGTACTTATTGCCATTTCAGGCTTTGGATTCGTGGTTACCAAAGGTTCTAGGTTACTTTCCTTACTATCTAAGAGTCTAACTTAACTCACTTAGTGTGCTGTTACAAACACAATCTAAAGGTTCTTTACTATTTCTCCTCCTTTTTCTTCCTCCTTCATTCTTTATATATTAGGTATCAAATTCTGTACTTTTTGTCTATCCTTTGATTGACTTTGGGGATAGTTAATTTAATTTTGCATTTGCTTCATAATTAGCTGTTCTACTTTCTTTACTGTGGTTTTATTACCTCTGGTGACAGCTATTCAACCTTAGGAACCCTTCCATCTATAGCAGTCCCTCCGAAAGAGACTGTAGAGATGGTTTGTGGGAGGTAAATTCTCTCAGCTTTTGCTTATCTGGAAATTGTTTAGTCCCTCCTTCAAGTTTAAAAGATAATCTTGCCAGATAAAGTAATCTTGGTTCCAGGCCCTTCTGCTTCATGGCATTAAATACATCATGCCACTCCCTTCTGGCCTGTAAGGTTTCTGCTGAGAAGTCTGATGTTAGCCTGATGGGCTTTCCTTTGTATGTGATCTTATTTCTCTCTCTGGCTGCTTTTAGCAGTTTGTCCTTATCCTTGATCTTTCCCATTTTAATTACTATGTGTCTTGGGTCCCTTGTGTTGAGAGATCTGTGGATCTCCATGGCCTGAGAGACTATCTCCTTCCCCAGATTGGGGAAGTTTTCAGCAACTACCTCCTCAAAGACCCTTTCTATCGCTTTCTCTCTCCTTCTTCTGGCATCCCTATAATGCAAATATTGTTCCGCTTGGATTGGTCACACAGTTCTCTCAATATTCTTTCATTCTTAGAGATCCTTTTTTCTCTCTGTGCCTCAGCTTCTTTGTCTTCCTCTTCTCTAGTTTCTATTTCATTTATTGTCTCCTCCACCGTATCCAACCTGCTTTTAATACCCTCCATCATGCTCTTCAATGATTGGCTCTCCAACCTGAATTCATTCCTGAGTTCTTGGATGTCTTTCTGTACCTCCATTGGAATGTTGATGATTTTTATTTTGAACTCCCTTTCAGGAAGAGTCACGAGGTCCATATCATTTAAATCTTTCTCCGGAGTTGTGTTAATAATTTTACTCTGGACAAGGTTCCTTTGGCGTTTCATGTTTGTATATGGCGCCCTCTAGTGTCCAGAAGGTGTAGTCTCTGGAGCTGCCCAGCCCCTGAAGCAATGTCAGAGTTTGCAGGGGAGCGGCATTGGTTCTTGGGGGGAGGAAAGAGCTAAGAGCTGTTCCTCCCTTCCCGGCTGCTGTGCCTGTCTCCACTGCCTGAACTGGTGCTCAGAACACACAGGTGTAAGTTTTTGTCCCAGAGCAGCTGGATATGGATCCCTGCTTTCCACAAGCGGCCGGAATCCCAGTCTCCCCAGGAACTCTGCCTGTATTACGTTTCCAACCGGATAGTCATGCGAGTCTCATGAAAGCACCGTGAATTGTAGGTTTGTGCTCCCAGAGCAGATCTCCGGAGCTAGGTATTCAACAGTCCCAAGCCTTCCACTCCCTTCCTGCTCCGTTTCTCTTCCTCCCGCCCGTGAGCTGGGGTGGGGGAAGGGCTCGGGTCCCGCAGAGCCATAGCCCTGGTACGTTAGCCCGTTCGGTGAGGTCTGCTCTTTTTTTCCAGGTGTGTGCAGTCTGACGCCATCCTCTTTCCTGTTGCTCTCTCAGGATTAGTTGCGCCAACTATATTTTCTAATTGTATCCAGTTTTAGGAGGAAGCCTCTGTCTCTCCTTTCACGCCGCCATCTTTAATCCAATGACTCTATTGTAATGTTCTTTGAAAAAAAGTAGAGTTTGCATGCCCACTTTGTGATATATGTTTGTCCTGTATCATGTGGTAAGTGTATTATTTTTGTTTTTATTTTTATATAATTTCGCACTCAGAAAAGTTGCAAGTGTAGTAAAAAGAGCTCCTGTATTCTCTGGATGTTAACGTTTTTCATCTTTACTTCAATCTTTTTCCCCCTTCCTATGCTGTCTGAATGAGCATAAAGCCATTTATAACAAAAACATTTAGTTCTTTTAAGATGCCTTTCCTAATGTTTGTATTTAGGCTCATAAGGGACATTGATTTACACTTATTCTCTTCTGTGTTGTTTTTTTCCGTGAGGTCATTCACGCTATAGTTGTCTATATTTTATGACATTGTATGTGATGCATTCCTTTCTGAAAGTTATCAAAACCTACCCAGTGAATGGCTTACCCAAGGACCAGATGTTCTCCTGTGTTACTGTTATTTTTATTAACTATTTTTGCTTCATCCAGAACTTTATTTCTTTTAACATGTTTTGATATATTTGTGTTTATTCCACTTGATTATAACATTAGTTAACATGTAGCTGAGAGAAGTGTTTCTCCAGTTTTAGAATTTTTTATACTGATTTTTAAAATTGTGGTAAAATATATATATAACATAAAATTTACCATTTTAACCAATTTCAAGTGTATAGTTCAGTGGCATTAAGTACATTCACGTTGTGCAAACAGCACCGTTCATCACTAGAACTGTCATCATATCTAACTGAAACTTGGTACTCATTAAACACTTAATACCATATTCCTTCCTCCTCCTGGTCATTGGTAACTATTGTTTTTTCTGTCCCTGTTAATTTTACTACTCTGGGTACCTTATGAAAGTGAAGTCATACATCATTCCAAAAAGGATACAAGATGCTGGTAAGGAACCAATGTTAATATAGTGCCACAGTAAGCTTTCAATTACTTTCTTTTGCCACAACCCACATTAAGAGATCCACTTTCTCCATTACCATTAGCATGTATAATGTGGGGGGTGGTGGCACGGGGAGGGCTGTGCAACACAGAGAAGACAAGTAATGATTTTACAGCATCTTACTATGCTGATAGACAATGATTGTGAAGGGGTATGTGGGGGGGACTTGGTGAAGGGGGGAGCCTAATAAACATAATGTTCTTCATGTAATTATAGATTAATGATACCAAAAAAAAAAAAGAGATCCACTTTATATTAATCTGCCCAAACTTCAGCTAAATATTACCCTTGCCCTATGTGATGCAGTCTAATATTTTATTTTCTTGATCATCATTTCTCTCCATGCTGGTCCTGATCCTGTCTTGGGACTCTGTGACCTAAGACAGATTACCTACAAGCACACAACTTTCCTTGTCCAAAAACTTAGGTGATGATAGCACCTACCTAAAGGAAATAACATGAGTAAACCATTGCCATAATGATTTGCTTCAGAGCCCCACACACCTAATAGATCAGTCCAAATGTATGCATCTTTTTGTCTTTCAGTTCCTCAGCTTCAGGCTTTATCTTCTGAATCATTCTTAATTTCAAGTAGGTAACAGTCTCTACTAAAATGTTCATAGATAACCAGAGATAATACCCGATAAATAGCTTACCGGGTATTAACACTCACAGGGATGTTTGTACTTTAAAAGTAGACTCTCACTGACTAGTGACTGCATAACCAAACCAAGATACGAGGCTGTAACAGAAGAATGGAAAAGAGGGGCTTGGTATTTTGAACAGAGGAGCTATACATATCTATACATACTTGTCTTGTTTGGGACTTTGCACCACTAAAGCCATCTATATACATTGGAGATTACTTTGTAGGAAGGTTTGATTTCACATTTGGTATCTTTTCATAGAAACAGGATTATTCAGTTACTCTATTTCATGTGACAGGTCCCTTCTTCCAATGTATTATTATTAGGTTGAGTAATTCTGTGTCCTCTTTTTCATCCCTGAAATTGGTAATTTGTGACTTCCTGTGTTGTCTTGATTTATCCTTGTCAGTTTTATTAGTCTTTTCAACAATCAGCATATGTCATTGATTTTTCTCTTTTGTATTTGTTTTCTAATTCATTGATGTTTGTTCTTGATGTTATTCCCCCTTTGATTCTACTTTCCTTCTATTTCATTTGTTATTTTTCTGACATCTTGAGATGAAAATGTAGATCACTGGGTTTTTTTCATTCCTTCATTTGTGGTATATACAATTTAAGGTTATAATTTCCCTTCAGTACAGCTTTAACTGCATCCCACAAGTGTTTGCAGTTTATATTTTATTGTCATTCAGTTCAGAATATTTTTGAAATTCCATTATGATTCTTTCATTGATCAGTTGTACTTCACTGAATACTTAAGGAAGAAAAATAAAATCAGTCTTATTATAAACTTTCCACATATTAGAAAAAAAGAAAGATCAGTTCCCAACTTGTTCCTGCCAGTATAACCTCAGTACTGAAATGGCCATAGTTGTCTTAAGAAGTCATAGGTCAATTTCTTTCAAGAGTATAAATGCAAAAATTTAAACAATGTAATAGCAACTCAAGTCTATAATATACAAATGTACTATGACCTAATTCTATTTATTTTTGAATGCAAAGTTGGACTAGAATTAGATTTAGGAATGCAAACTTGGATTAAAATTAGAAAATCAGTCAGTGGGATTTACTCTTTTTAACAGAATTAGAAGGAAAATACAATCACCTCAGCAGGCACAGAAAAAAATGTGATGATGTTCAACACTTATTCATGATATAAAGTTTTGGTAAAACAGAAATAATAGCACAGCTTCAATATTTGACATTGGTGACCGCTAAGATAAAGTATGATTTATTTAAAGGACTTTGAAGGCATGAGGAAATGATCATGATTTGGTAAATGAATGAAGAATTATAGTGTGGCCTTTTGCATCTTTACAGAGAAAATAGAGCAGCATAAAATACAAAAAAATTGTATATAGTGGTTATATTCTGGGGTTGAGAAATTATAGCCTTTTAAACTTTTGTATTTTATTGTGATTCTAAAATGTGCATTTGTTAATTTTGTAACCATAAATAACAATAGAGGTTATTTCATAATTAAAGCTTTTAATCAGAAGTACAACTACATAAAAATATTTAATCTTGGCTTTCTGATGTGAGTTGCAAAACCTATTGTGAAATGAAGTAGTAGTTTAAAGAGCCTAAATCAAGGTAGCAAGATACAAAAGACACATAATTGACAAGGTTGCAAAATACCAAATGAATTTGGTTGTTTGTATGAGGCCAAGAACTTTTTACCTTGGCTAGATGTAAAATGAATAATGGGAGTCTTAAGTTCTTCATAAGTCTAGTACAAATGCAGGTAAGGTATCTCTGAGTAATCCAAAGTCAGTACTTGGTCATGCTGGTGATCTTCACCCAAATTCTTAAATGAAGACTTACAAAAATTTACTGTGAATCCTCTAATAGTAACTGATTTCTAGTTTGTGTTGTAATGGTGATGATTTTTTAGAAAAGATATCCTCTGCTAATTTCTAAACATCGAGTTGATTATATTTTTCCTTTATACATTTTCTGCAGATGGTAGTAAAAACTTTTATGGATATGGATCAGGACTCAGAAGATGAAAAACAGCAGTATCTCCCACTAGCCTTGCATCTTGCATCTGAATTTTTCCTCAGGAATCCCAATAAAGATGTGCGTCTCCTTGTAGCATGTTGTTTGGCTGACATCTTTCGAATCTATGCCCCAGAAGCTCCATATACTTCCCATGATAAACTTAAGGTAAATACAGTCTTTACAAAATTAGTTTACTTTTATACTTTAACTTATCTTTAGGAATGTAGCTTTCACATTATTCATCTCATCATCATAAGATTATATCATAAGTTGTAAAACAAACTATTTATTCAGTTAATTAATATTCATTGACTTATCCACAAACGTGACTGGTATTTTTAAGAAGCATTGAAAGGTGCAGATCAAAACTAGTCCCTGTCTGCTTATTATCTAATCTTCAGGATAGTCCATTACAAAACCCAGTTGGCTGAATTGAAGGGATAAATAGTGGATTGGTGCCACTTTTTTAAACAGTAATGTAGCAGAATTTATGTATTCAAATGCCTATTTTTCCCTGTATGTTATTCTGCACACAAAACTATATGGTCATCTTGGTCGTTCTGCCTTTGTTTGAAATATTTGAGGCACTCCTCATATGAATTGCTCTCTTGAACTAATAACAGATTTTAAATAATTTTTTTCTTGGAAAATTTTAATACTTCAGATTGCTTTCTTTTAAATAGTCCTAAAATCAGTTTGTCCCATATAGGTACTAGTTTGGGTTAAAACTTCTAAAGGAAGTTTAAGAAATGGAGCACCATCATTGTGAATAAGTACTATCCTTGAACCAGTCTGTTACTGTTTTGTTTCACACAAATTTGTAGTCACACATCAAATTCAAAACTAGGTACTGAAAATTTACTATTTACATGTAGGAACTAGTAATGGAAAGACTGATATCCAGGTCTTTAAAGTAAAGATAATTGTTTGCCATGATGCAAGATGTAGATAGTGAAGTAGAAGTTCTGTAGTAGAAGAAAGGGTAAACAGGATACCTTATGGTTCTCTCAGAGTGAGAAAGCCTAAAAATTTGTAACAGTAATAATCTTTATTTTTGCCTCTAAAGTATGTAATTTTATGTGATTTTCTTTTTTCTAGTTTATTTTGAATAATGGACTAGTCCAGTCCCTTCTCATTTGGCTAAAAGAGAATTTTTTTAAATTATAGTTTGTGTTGGAGAATATATATACACAGACTATTAGTGTATTGTGAAAGAATGATAATTAAGTATTTGTATCCAAATTAATGTATTTTATCATTTTTTTAACAGGACATATTTTTGTTTATTACCAGACAATTAAAAGGTTTGGAAGATACAAAGAGTCCACAGTTTAATAGATACTTTTATTTATTAGAGGTAAAAAAAATTATTTAACAAATACTATACTATTTCATGTAATAGAAAATTCTTTATTGTATCTTTTATAATGTAAAATAAATCTTTTTGGTTTTATACAAAGCCCACTTAACAAAATGTCTTTTACAATCCTTTGTTTGCTCCTCATATCCTGAAAAAAATTAAGTATATTCTTCTGGAAAAACTGTTAGATAATTTGAAACTATATTCATCTTTCTGTTTTTATTCTTCTCTAATCCAAAAGAGGATTAGGTTAAATTAATTTTCACTGCTCTTTATATTTACTATGTATGTGTGTCTCCTAACTAACAATTTAGTATTTTTCAATTAGAGAAGGTTAATGCCAATAGACATATGTCTTTTAAAAAATCAAAGTATATGACTCCTTTAACAACTGTAATTTTATATTTTGGTTCTTTATAAGCTTTAATATAGATTTCTAATTCTAAGAATTAAATTTTATTAATGAGTTTGCTTTTTTGTAACTATTCTGTATAGATAATTATTTTTATTTATTTAAGAATTTAGCTTGGGTTAAATCATACAACATCTGCTTTGAATTGGAAGATTGCAATGAAATTTTTATTCAGCTTTTTAGGACTCTCTTCTCAGTGATCAAGTAAGTTATTTTTTTAAGCTTCTCTATCTTTTTCTTGCTGGGCATATTGAAGTATCATGTACTATGCATACGCATTAAAATCTTTTACAGTTTTATAAGGAAATGTTTCCTTAGAAGACTTAAATGTGAAGAAGAAAATCAATTTGTTGCCTGAAAGCTGCCTTTGCCCTATACTGCCATTTAAAAAGACTATAAGTTACAGTCATTTGTTCTCATAAAGCAAATGGTGTGAGACCTTATATAATGAAGTACTAAATTATGAGGTGGAAATTACAAGTATTGTAAATACTATTAGTGAATGCTAGGAGGCATAATAGCTCAGTGGTTGAGATGCACTGACTTTTAATTTTTCCATTTTAGGGCTAGAAAAAAATCTTAAGCCTTGTTCTTTCCTTATAGAAATTGAGAAAGTAATTCAAGGAAAAAGGAGTGTGGTGGATTGCCCAAGGACAGACTGCTGAACAGGAGAGCCCAAACTCTGATTTCAGTCCAGTGTTTTGTTTATATGTAGTATACCAAGCATTGTTATGATAAATGTTCTACAGCATTACATTATATAGAAACATAATATACCTTACATAAATTTTAATTTTTCTAGTAACCAGCACAGAAAGGTGGAAACAAATGAAATTTACTTCAGTAACCTATTTTTCCACAATATCCAAAAGCATTGTTATTTCAACATACAGTTCTGTATATACATACCACAAGCATTCGACAACCAAATGGCTATTGGCTAATGGCTTCCATGTTGGACAGCATGCTTCTAGATTTTTTTTGGTAGATTTTTAAATGAGTATTGTATCATCTTTTCCTTTTCCTTAAATACAATGGTAGGACTAGAATTTAATGTGGAATAAAGGAAAGAGTGAGCTGGTCTAGAAATAGAATCTTATAAAGAGACTGCAGAAAAAAAGCTTCCTGTGGCAGCTAACTGAAGGCCCTTCAATAAGTGATAAAATACATAAACTGCCTTTTGTATTAGTTAGCTTTTGCTGTATAACAAAACAACCCAAAACTTGGTATGTTAAAACAGCCATTTTACTCAGTGATTCTGCTTTGCAATTCAGCTGGGCTGGCCTTATTCCTATACTTGCAGTTGATTGGCAGGACATGTGGCAGTTGACTGAAGTAATAGGATAGTTGGGTCAGGTCTCTCTCTCTCTTTTTCATCATCTGCCAGTCTAGCCCTGCCCTCTTCCATCTACTGAGTGTGTTTCAAAAGTAGCAGGAAAGGGCAAACCCTACCACACAAACTCTTTTTAAACCTCTGCTCGCTTCTAAGTTTCATTGGCCAAGCAAGGCACATATGCAAGTCCAGATTGAAAGACTGGTTAGACAGACTCATATGTTGATGGGAGGAGCAGAATTTTAAAGGCATGTGCATGCAGAGACTAGAACAATGAGGTGAGAACCAGTTTGTGGCCTTTGTTTGCATTCTACCACATTTTTGCAACTTTTTATTTTAAAATTAAAATCACCAACAGAATTTAAAAAACAAACTTCTGAAATTGTCATCATTTTGTATTCCTTGTGAGCTTAACTGTCCACCTAATTCCACTGCCCACTCTGAAATACTTCTTTCCTCTCACAATTACTTATACATACACCTTTCTTTGATTCTATTAATATTTCTATTTCCTGAATCCAAATGTCTAAGTTTATTATAGATATAATTATGTAATTAAAATAATTCACAATGAGGTATGAGTCAATAAAAGACTTTTGAAACAGGTGTTTATTGCTTTGTATTTACTGATACATTTACTATCTGTTGTTACTTTTCTTCAATCTGAAGGACTTACTTAAACATTTCCTAGTAGTTCAGGTCAGCTGCTAGAATTCTTTCAGTTTTTGAAAGTGAAAAAGTCTTTGTTCCACCTTCATTTTTGAAAGTTATTTTCACTGTAAGAGTTCCAGGTTGATAGGCTTTTTTTTTTTTTTTCCCCTTTTTTCCCACCCTCTTTCAGTACTTTTTAAGATGTTACTCCATCTTTTTCTGGTTTGCATTGTTTCTAATGAACAGTTTTTGTCATTTTTAGTTTTTGTTCCTCTACATTTAATACATCTTTTTTTCCTCTATCTGTGTTTAAGATTTTCTCTTTATACTGGTTTTAAGCAGTTTGATTATGATGTACCATGGTAGGGTTTTCTTCCTGTTTCTTGTGCTTGGGGCTCATTGAGCTTCTTGGATATGTGGGTTTACCCTTTTGATTACTCTGTGAGATGCCCTGAAAAATTCTGAGATTTTTCACTGTAGTGAGAATATGCACTGTTGTAAGACCTTTGTGAGTTTCAGGTATTATTCCCTCTGCTCCTTTCAGTTGGTGCCTTCCCCAAACTCAAGAAGTTTCCTCACATGCCTCTGGTGATCACTAAGCACTTGAAAACTTAGAGGTATCCTCTTGCCTGTTCTCTGAGTAGTTCTCTCCCCTCTGGTATTCTGCCCTGCAGACTTAGTCTTCCCAGGCTCAGGAAAACCTTTAGGCTCTGCTATGGTTCCCTTCCCCACATTGCAGCTTGGAAACTTACCAGACAGTAAGTTGGGAAAATTGTAGGGTTTACCTCATTTATTTCTGTCTCTCAGCAACATGTGCATGATGTCCAATGTCTGAAAACTGTTGTTTCATATATATTGCCCAGTTTTTTAGTTGTTTCAGGGTAGGAGGGTAAAGCCTGTTTGTGTATTACATCTTGACTAGAAACTGTGGACATTTTTTTTTGTTGTTGTTGTTGTTGTTATCATTAATCTACAATTACATGCAGAACATTATGTTTACTAGGGTCCCCCTTCACCAAGTCCCCCTGACAATCCCCATTACAGTCACTGTCCATCAGCATAGTAAGATGCTATAGAATCTCTACTTGTCTTCTCTGTGTTGTACAGCCCTCCCCGTGCCCCCCCCCCATATTATACATGCTAATCGTAATGCCCCCTTTCTTTTTACCTTCCCTTATCCCTCCCTTCCCACCCATTCTCCCAGTCCCTTTACTTTTGGTAACTGTTAGTCCATTCTTGGGATCTGTGATTCTGCTGCTGTTTTGTTCCTTCAGTTTTTCTTTGTTCTTATACTCCACATATGAGTGAAGTCATTTGGTACTTGTCTTTCTCTGCCTGGCTTATTTCACTAAGCATAATACCCTACAGCTCCATCCATGTTGTTGCAAATGGTAGGATTTGTTTTCTTCTTATGGCTGAATAATATTCCATTGTGTATATGTACCACATCTTCTTTATCCATTCATCTACTGATGGACACTTGGGTTGCTTCCATTTCTTGGCTATTGTAAATAGTGCTGCAATAAACATAGGGGTGCATCTGTCTTTTTCAAACTGGGCTGCTGCATTCTTAGGGTAAATTCCTAGAAGTGGAATTCTTGGGTCAAATGGTATTTCTATTTTGAGCTTTTTGAGGAACCTCCATACTGCTTTCCACAATGTTTGAACTAATTTACATTCCCACTAGCAGTGTAGGAGGGTTCCCCTTTCTCTGCAACCTCGCCAACATTTGTTGTTGTTTGTCTTTTGGATGATGGTGATCCTTACTGGTGTGAGGTAATATCTCATTGTGGTTTTAATTTGCATTTCTCTGATGACAAGCCATGTGGAGCATCTTTCCATGTGTCTGTTGGCCTTCTGAATTTCTTCTTTGGAGAACTGTCTGTTCAGCTCCTCTGCCCATTTTTTAATTGGATTATTTGCTTTTTGTTTGTTGAGGTGTGTGAGCTCTTTATATATTTTGGATGTCAACCCTTATTGGATCTGTCATTTATGAATATATTCTCCCATACTGTAGGGTACCTTTTTGTTGTATTGATGGTGTCCTTTGCTGTACAGAAGCTTTTCAGCTTGATATAGTCCCACTTGTTCATTTTTGCTTTTGTTTCCTTTGCCCGGGGAGATATGTTCATGAAGAAGTCGCTCATGTTTGTGTCCAAGAGGCCATTATTTTTTTAAGTGTGTTTTCATCTCTTTTCTTAGTCCATTTCTATTCCCAACTATGTACAGATATATACTCTCCAGTTTTTTTGCATCAAGCTGAATATCTCTCTTCTTTCTATCCTGCTCACACTCCCTTCTACACAAACACACACACACACACACACACACACACACTGTATAATTTATCCTGCACAACCTTGGCCTTTAAAAAAACAAGATATTTGGAGGAGGACATGCAAAAGAGGGGTATCTTTCTAAAACTTGTAGAAAATTGTGTATCTAGTGATATGACAATTTCTCCACTAAAAATTTTTATCTTTGCATTTACCACTAATTGCCCAAGAGGTCTATTATATGTTAGTTCAAGTTACTTATTTTTTTAAATTACAGGTTAGAGATACATGAACAGTATTTAAAATATAATTTAGTCTTGATTTAAATTCTCTGTTTCTATAGTAGTATAACTAAATTATATCATATCTCTTGATTTGTCTTTGCATATGTATTCTGAAAAATGTGAAAATGGACAAGTTTTAGTTAAGATACAGTCAGAAAGAGACAAACTTAGATGTTTCACTAGTTATAACATTTTTTGTAGCCAGTCTCTTTAGGTAAAGACTATCAGCAGTAGACATATTTATTGAGGAGGCCTGCAGTTGACTCTTCACTGGCTAAGGAAGCTGGACTCAAATTCTTGGATTTACACCTTGTTGATTTTTCATTTGTTTGTTTGAAATTCTTTGAGAGATAAACCATGATGACATTTTCAGAACCTTGTAGGCTTAAGTTTTAATAAGCATTTTATATCAGACATTTGATTTTCAGTATTAGTGAACTAAAATTACCCCAGTGGCAAAGATACATAGCAAAAATTGATTGAATTGACTTAGGCTCTTTTGGTGTTTATGGTTTTATTTTGGGGAATGTAGTAAGATCTAAAGGATAAAAAGGATGAAAAACTGTCAACTTTTGTTATCTTGTGCATTTTTTGTTTCTTTCCTTAAAATTTTATCACCTTTTAAAATTGGGGGTTATATAAGCAAAGATATAAGTGAGCCTTTCTTTGAAGTTGACATTTTTGTTTGGTTGTATTTAACTCACTCTTTGAATCCTAATTGTGTAGGAACTTAATTCATTTTTAAAGTCTTTGTTTTTGTAAAATACAACAATACCTTAAAGCTGTTGTATAATCAACAGAGGGAGAAGGTAAATAGAAGAGCCAAAATATCTTTGCCATTATTGGCATGGTTTTCACAAATAAAAACCCTTTTATATCTGAGATAGTTGTTTTAAACTGTGAGGTTTAATTGTTTTTTGTAAGCCTGAATTTTTTTTCTCTTCTTCATTTTTTGTTTTTAGCAATAGTCACAATAAGAAGGTACAAATGCACATGCTAGACTTGATGAGTTCTATCATCATGGAAGGTGATGGAGTTACTCAAGAATTATTGGACTCCATTCTTATTAACCTCATTCCTGCACATAAGGTCTGTGTAATATGAAGATATTTATTAAAGCTAGTAGTATACATATGAAAAATAATTGTTCTTCACCATTTGCAATCCTACATAGTTATTCTTGCTTGTCATTCTCCAGCACCAAACAAAATTGAGTAACACACATCAGTCTTGTAGCTATTATTGTTTTTAGAAGTTAATGTTGAATAACATAAATATTGTGGGAGACTTTCATTCAGGTAAGTGCTACCTATTTTCTGGAAAACTAAATGTGTTTCAAATTCATCACTTTTATCTAATCCGGGAATTATAAAGAGAGTACTGTCTTAGTTAGTTTTGGTTTTGGGCAGGGGGGAGAGGAAAATGAATTTTCTCCTTTGTAACATGGATGTGGAGGATAGGAATTTCTATTCTCAGAACCCATATCCTAAATTTTTCTTAGACACTTTCAGAAAAAGATTTGGGTAGAAAGAGGAACTGTATGGTTTATGTTAAGGGGACAAGGATGATTCAGAGCTGTATATTCCTCTCCTTTTCCTTTTTCTGTTTTTTTATGCTAGGTCCTCCTAAGAAACTGAAGGACTTAGCTCCCCATGTTCCACCACTGGTCTGTATTCAGGCCTACCCCGTTGTTGATATTTTACCCATGCTCTTTTCCTGTAACAGTTCAGTGACTTATTATCAGATGTTAGATGAACAGTCTATCTAATTATACTTACTCACATTAAGATATAATTAATTATAAATTATAATTCTCTTGGTTCTGTGACTCTAAATATCATTGGCATTTTATGAATTCAAATGAATTTGTAATTGGTCAAAATTTTGAGAGTATGGCAAAGAGGAGAAGTATATGTTAATGCAAAGTAAGAGAGGAAAAACTTTTAAGAGGAATAGATAGCATATTTGGTGTTTCTATTCTAGTTTGCAGTTTTATGAATAGGAAATATACCCTTAAAGGAAATAGAAAGGTTTTCCAGGTCTACTACTGTCAGAACACACATTGATTAGACAATGAAATACTGCCTTAATTTTGAGCTAATCTTATCCTTTTGGCAATGGAATGAAATCCGGGAGCAAGGGTCAGATCTGATCCCCTGCCTATTTATGTAAATAAAGTTTTATTAGAAGACATCCATGCTCATTCATTTTCATTTTGTCTGTGGCTGCTTTCATGCTACAGCAGCAGAGCTGTATAGTTAGAGCAGTGACTGTATGGCTCACAAAGCTTAAAATATGTACCATCCAGCTCTACATAAAAAGTTTGCTATTGATCTTGAGTATAGGGTTTCCTAGCCTCTTTTTGGGAGAGGTGACTATATCTTTTCTTACAGTCTTTCTCAGAGTCTTTAATTTGTTGCAGTGCATTGGGAATCTTGAGGAGCAAACACAGTATTCAGCATTTCAAAAATATAATTGAAAATTTTACTTGGAATACTTTCTTGTCAGAACACACATTGATTAAATAGACAATGAAATACTCAGGATGGTGGGTTAGAGAAGGTTATGTGTGTGTGTTTGTTTACTACAATTGACGGTTCAAATGATTAACAAAGACAACCAAAAAGACTTAGGTCCATTTTGAGTTTAATAAAACTAAACTTAAATAGGGTTGAACATTTGACTAGCTAATCTATTTTAGTTTTTGATTCATAGTTGGATTGCAACTTTGACATTTGGGAACACTTTACCAAAGGATAGTGGGTAAAACCTTGAATTGGATTCACTTCTGTTTTTTTGTTTAATATTTTATAGATATGAAGACTGTAGTGTTCTAATGGTGCTATCATAAATTCACTAATTCATTTGTAACTTGGCATATTTTTATTGTGTTTCAGAACTTAAATAAACAGTCCTTTGACCTCGCAAAAGTTCTGTTGAAAAGGACAGTCCAGACTATTGAGGCATGCATTGCCAATGTATGTATTTCTGTCTATATTTATTCCATAATTGTGTGACTCTTAATCCATAGTACTAATTTATCAAAACCTTTCACATATACATTTGTTTAGCCTATAATTTCATCTATAAAAAAACTGATATGACCAAATTGACAAAATGCAGCATATCTTTATAGGCTTTATTGGCATTTTTAAGTGGCACAAGATGGTTTTTACTTCATGAAAACTTGCCTACAACTCCAACTCCCTTTTCTATTACCTTGTGTTTATGTTTATCTTTTTATTATGTGGATTTGCTAATCTCTTTCACATTTTTCCCTTCATTTTTATCTTTGGCTCTGTGTCTATATTAATTTTCCTCCTTGTGTCTTTCATTCTTCTGAAACCTTTTGTTTCTCCCTCTTAAGTAGTTGTTATATAGTAATAAAATTACTTTTTTTTTTTTTACTTCATTGAATGGAAGGTTTTTTCCTAAAAAAATCAATTAAGTTATTTAGAAGAGAAAAAGAATATTAATAATTCTACTTTAATGTAGGAACTAATTCCATTGTTGCATATTTGTTCACACTCAAACCTATTTTTTCACATACTCTATGTAAAATTTTGACTTTTCGTCATTTAAATATATTTCCATATTTTGACATTTAATATGGGCTATACATTAAATATAACATTTAATATGAACTATAAATGTTCCTTTGAACTGACATATACTCATAATTTTTTTTTTTTGAGAGGGCATCTCTCATATTTATTGATCAAATGGTTGTTAACAACAATAAAATTCTGTATAGGGGACTCAATGCACAATCATTAATCAACCCCAAGCCTAATTCTCAACAGTCTCCAATCTTCTGAAGCATAACGAACAAGTTCTTACATGGTGAACAAGTTCTTACAAGTTCTTACATGGTGAACAGTGCAAGGGCAGTCATATCACAGAAACTTTCAGTTTTGATCACGCATCATGATATACTCATAATTTACCTAACTATTTCCCTGTTGCCTTGTATTTAGATTTTTTCGGGTGTATTCCTTTAGTGATTATCTTTATGAATGTGGCACTTATCTATTATTGGGTTATTTTCCACATATAAAAACCCAAATGAGAGTACATTTAATTTTAAGTGGTATGACTTACCGGTATTATTTATTGATACCTAAACATGGTAAAAAAAAAAAAAAGTTTTCTCAAATAGTGCAAAAAAACAGTGAAAAAGTGTCTTGAATCTGAACACATTAGTCTCAATTCTCAGAAATAAGTATCACCAATAGATTTTCATATATCCTTCCAGAATTAGTGGTGTGTGTGTGTGTGTGTGTCTGTGTGTGTGTGTGTGTGTGTGTCTGTCTGTCTCTGTGGGAATTTTGTTAAAACTATTTTCCTTTTTCTTTTCAAGGTTTATGTAGTAAATATGAATATTTTCTAACTCTGAATGTATGTTGCTTTTTAAAAGAAATATATCATTTGATGATACTACTAGAAATAAATGGTATGCTAGTATCTATTGCATATAATTGCCCCTTAGCATTTTTAAATTTAATGTCATTTTCCTAAGTGTGTATTTGTGTTGTCAGGGAGTAGAAGTATATTTTAATTTCTGCTCCTAATGTTATTTTTTTTCTTTCTAGCATTCTTTCAAATTATTTGTATCATCACCTTTTCCTTTTTTTTGTCCTCTGAGTCAAAATGTATTTAGCTTCCTCTGGATATTTTATAAAAAAACAAAACTCATCTCCCACTTTTAGATACTTTTTATTACTAAACTCATGAAAAATTAGACTTAACAGTCAAAAACATTGAGACTTTAAAAGTTTTCTCTGCTATGAGGAAATTTCTCTATAAAATTCTCTATAATGAATTACATGATTTATCTAACTTGTTTTGTTTTAATGAAAGTTAAGACTCCTAGAAATGTCATTCTATTTTGAAAGAAAGCTAACAACCCAATTGTTTTTTTTACCTTTCTCCCTATAACATTCATATTTTGGTATTTAGAGGTTTATTTCTTCCATCTTGGTGACTGTCCTATCATATAGGTCTTGAAACATCTGTTTTATCCTCTTCAGTTTTATTGTAATGCTTAATTGATTGTTTTTTTAACATGTTTATAAAAATCCTATCCAAGTTTTTTAATGAAATGGGTATTTTATTTTTAATATCTCCTATAGTTTTTCAATCAAGTCTTGGTGCTGGGAAGATCTTCAGTAAGTGATTTGTCAGAACATGTATTTGATCTGATTCAGGAGCTTTTTGCAATAGATCCTCATTTATTATTGTCTGTCATGCCGCAGCTTGAATTTAAACTGAAGGTAGGAACGACTATAATTTTTAAACCCTTTAAGCTTCAAGAGAAAATATATATCACTTAGTTTTCTCTAATTCTAATAGAATAAAATGCGAGTTCAATTTATCTTCTTATATTTAATTAAGAATACGTTTTTTAATCATTTGAATAAAACAGTATCTCTCCTCTGGGTGATAGGAGAATTTACATTACAAAATTATAACACACCCAGTTGTTAAATATCTGATATATGCAGTGAAAAAAACAATAGATATGAAAAGTGGTATTATCCCATAAGGGGTTGACATCCCAAATATATAAAGAACTCATAAAACTCAACACCAAAAGTACAAATAATCCAAATAAAAATGGGAAGAGGAACTGAATAGACATTTTTTCCAAAGAAGACATAAAGATAACCAACAAACACATGAAAAAATGTTCAGCAACACTAATCATCAGGGAAATAAATTCAAATCAAAACCACAATGTGATATCACCTCATATCAGTCAGAATGGCTAATATCAAAAAGGCGATGAATGTTGGCAAGAATATGGAGAAAGGGAACTCTTGTCACTGTAGGTCGGAAGATAAACTGGTACAGCTATCATGGAAAACAGTCTGGAGATTCTTCAAAAAATTAAAATAGAAATATCATTTAATCCAGTAATTCCATTTCTGGATGTTTACCAGAAAAAAACAGACACTAATTTGAAAAGATATATACACCCCAGTGTTTATTGCAGCATTTATTTATAATAGCCAAGACATGGAAGCAACCTAAGTGCCCATCAATAGATGAATAGATAAGAATAGGTAAAGAAGATGTGGTACATACATAACAATGGAATTTTAGCCATAAAACAAAATTTTGCCATTTACGATATTGATGGATGGTATTATGCTAAGTGATAGAAGTCAGAGAAAGACAAATACCATAGGATTTCATTTATGTGGAACCTAGAAAACAAAACAAATGAGCAAATAACCCAGAAATAGACTCATAAATACAGAGAACAACCTGGTTGCCAGAGAGGAGATGGGTTGGGGAATAGATAAAATAGGTGAAGAGGAGTAAGAGGTACATATTTCCAGTTATAAAATAAATTAAGTCATGGAATGAAAGGTACAGCATGAGAACAGTCAATAATATTGTAGTGACTTGGTATGGCAATAGATGGTAACTACACCTCCCGTGGTATTTTATAATGTATATAAATGTGGACACTTAAAACTATTATAATATGTCAACTTACTTAAATTTAAAAAGAAAAGGAAAAAATGGTATTATTCCAGAACCTTATAATATATATTGTTATTAAATGGTATTAGAGCATCAAATGATTTGTACTGAGTACTGACAGGGTCTTGATTATAACCATATGACCCACAAGTTTCACTGTACAATTTGGGAGTATATCTATTCTTTTATAATCAAATAAGCAAGGACTTTATAACTCCTCAAAAAATACTAAGAGTTTGACTATTGATCGCCTATTCCAGCTGAACTGTAGAAAATAACACCTTATATTTGCTCAGTATTCTGGACTATTTGAAAGGCTTTTAAATCCAATATCTTACTGATCCCTAATCAAACTATGCTATAATCAAGACCAACATTAACATTTTTGACTTTTGAGATGAGAAAACTTAACATGAAATATTTTGCCCAGTTGCACAGTTAAAACAGATTTGGGATTAGAACTCCTATTTGCACACTTTTAAACCATGTATAGGTGATTAAGAAATGTCCATATTGTCTTTATTTATAAGCATTTGTTATTTATCATATAAAGGACATTATACCAGGCTTCTAAGAAACTGTGTTGTGTGGAATATACTGTATAGAGAAAAGGGTTTATTTGTTTTGTTTTAAATATTAAGAGTTTATTTTAACAACAACCTAAAGTCATTACCAAATTATTTTTAAGTATAAGGCATTGAAATATTTTCTCCCAATCTACTCATATATAATCTGAATATGAAAAGTCAAGACTTTTTAATTCCTAAGACTGCCATGACAGATGTTGGAAGACAATTAGGAGCTTCTTTTAGATTTCCATGTATGGACTTAATATGTTTGTTCATACCCGTTCTTCTATAGGTCCATTTATATAAAGCAGAGGTTGCTTACAAGCTGAATCCAACCCAACAATCAGTTTTACTTGATAGATTTTATTTTAAAACCTCATACAAATAATTTTTTCTTTTTAATATGCTAACATTGAATGAATGCATACATTTTAAAAATCAGACTTAGTTTAAAAATTCAGATGTATGCAGTCTCTTTTTTTTTTTTTTTTAAATCCGATAATTTGGCAATGTTGGGCCCTTATTTCTATATGACAACAAAATGGCTAGAACTGAGTAGTAACACCTTAAATGGGCATTATGAAGTTTTCAGTCTACCATAGTCCACAATTGGTCCTTTATCTCGTACCTTTTTTTTATTCATCTGATTTGTTTTATAGGCTTACTTTGAAGGTATATGCACTAGAATTTTTTTAATAGATTTCTTAATTCCTCTTTTTAAAGAAATTAATAATATAGTCAGTTAAATATTATTTCAGGCTGTATGATCTCTTTTAGTATAATATTTATAACAGAAAACCATTGACTTTTTTTGTTTTTCTATGTTCTTAGGTAAATTCCTGCCTTCTTAAAACTTTATACTGAACTAATACCATGTCTAAATAATATTAATAAAGGAATATTTTTATTGTCTTACAACAGACGCAATCACCTGTGTTCTTAGTTGCTCCTGAGTGAAACATTGGCCTGTACAGTATTACTTTTCACATCACAAATGAAGAAACTGAGATTCAGAGTAGTTTAGGTACTATCTATATATAAATAGTGTGCCCTTTCTGAGTCACTAGTGTGCATTAAGCAGATGGCCTACAAAGTTTTATGGCTGTGGTGATTTTCTGTATTTATATCTTGTAGTTATATATTTATATCTTGTAGTTATATAGTTACAGCTTTTCATAGTTAAGAGGATAGGTTACAATCTTCTGTATAAAAGTATAAATGTCCACAGAATGCTGTTCTCCTATGTTTAATTATGGAGTTATGGAATATGGTTAAATGTGGAAATATGCTACTTGGAGCCTTGGCTGTAGTTACCAGGAAATTGCTGTATTTTATATTTAAGACTTTGCTCATGGCAGGCAAAGAGAGACTGACATTTACATTTATTCTCCAGATTTAAAAGCAGTTATAATAGCCTTACTTTGGTCGGAGTGAAAATTTTCACAGAGAATTGTTCCAAGTCAATTACTTTGTAAATAAAAACAGTAATAGAGTTATTAATTTTTCTAGCTAAGATTGAAGAGAAATAAAAACTAGGTGCCCATTGGAATTTCTTTTAGAAATCCAGTAAATTGTTAATGGGGAATTTCTAATTTCTATCCACTTTTTAAATTACTAAGATATTTGTATTTAATAATGTATTATATAATTTCTTAGAGATCATTTTCACTTTCAGATAGATTAATAATACAGCCAAACATCAATGATATTAAATGATTTTTGCACAAAATATTTACCATCACTACAATCGTATACTGACCTTACTCAAGGGATTTATTTAAAATTTTTAAAAGGCAGGGGAGCATGTCTTCACTTAGGTTTATTTCAGTAGTTAAATATATAGGTGTGAAATGTCACATGATTCGAAATAATCACTAAGCTACTAAAATAGTCACTTGTAAGTACAATTAAATTTGCACTTTAATTTTTGATGTTTAAGGATTGATTTTTCTTTAAAAAGAATCATTTTGGTTAGTCAGTGGGACTGAACTAAAAGATGGCACTAATCTGCATTGTTGTTATATTGCTGGAAAAAAACATGGTCAAAGAAAATCTTTTTTGTAATTATAAGTGTTACAGCTTGATACAGTTTTCATTTTTACATCTTTAGTAAGTGTGCATGTTTTATCCACAATATCCCTATTTCTGAGAGTTAAGACATTAGGAAAAGACTGTATCCCATGGTCTTTATTTTTAATTTACTGCCTTCCCATGAGTATTTGCTTGTTGTATTTCTGGTATTGCTTTAGACACATTTTATTTGAAAACTTAAGACAAATAGCAATTGCTTTTAGTAATTGCTTTTATTTTCTTAGTGAATGTGTGATTTTTTTTAAAAAGTTCCACGCACCATGTGGTTTCAGAAAAAAAATTTTATATAAATAACAGGCATCAGTAGTGAAACTGGAACAGAGTTTTCATAGCAAATAGTGATTCAACATAAGAAAATAGGAGGCCCTTTTGGAAAAAACTTCAAACTAAGTTTTGCTTTTTTGTATCTTTTAGTTACTTAACCTTGTTGATCCTCTTAAGTTTCTTACTCTTCTACATAGATGTTTTTTCCTGAAGCATGACATTCTTTAGTGACATATTCTCTAGTTAGTAGGGAATCCTTGATTAAAAGTTTAAATATCAAAACCTTAATTGATATGGGTTTATGATGGAGCTCACATTGCAGGAAATATTTCTTATAAAGAAAGGTTATTAGGGTGGGAACATTCACAGTTTCGTCCTTCACAGAATTTTTTTCTAGGGATTTTAGAGAATGTTAAAATTGAATGACTACCTTCATATTTCTACTACAATCTGTGTAGATTGCAAACCAGCAATGAAGTTAGCATAAATTAGCAGTTGAGAGGGTGTGAAATAAGGGCAAAGAACCAGATGATATAAGATGGAATCAAATCAATCTTTGCATAGTAAATGAGAGATATGATAGTTTAAAGTTCTTGTCATTATAAAGTTCTTGAATTTGTAACTTCTTGGGAACATTTTATGTTACTTCCTCTAGTCTGATGAATAAACACCCAGTTTCATTTGTTTTTTCTTTTTCCTTAGAGCAATGATGGAGAAGAGCGATTAGCTGTTGTTCGTCTCTTAGCTAAATTGTTTGGTTCTAAAGATTCCGATTTGGCAACACAGAATCGTCCTCTTTGGCAATGTTTTCTTGGACGGTAAGAGAACATACAGTTTTATGGATTCTGACTTTCATGTTTTGGAGGCTAGTGAGTATGGTTCCACTTGATTAAAAACCACACATACCAAAACTATAGTTGATATGTATTTGCATCTTTAGTGTCTGCATTGCTGTCTTTCCTAAAGAATAATACAGTGTAGGACAGGACAGATTTTTTTATGAAGAAAGCTTATTTTTTACCCATGTAAGACTTCAATCTTTTTTGTGCTAAAAAAATGTCTTTAGAGTAAATAGATAGGCAACATCCGAAAATGTCCAGAGTCTTAAGATTTTTGAATAAACCACAAGACTGAAGACAGTGGTCCAAGCCATGCCATTTTTTAGTTCAGTAATTTATTCATTTACTAATGCTTATTTTTTGGGTCAGTAGGTTATCTGATTAATGATGTATATTTTGAACTAATTTGATAATATTGTATGATTTTGAAATTGGAAATGTCATTGCTGTTCATTCAAGTAGTGTTCAGCATTCCTTCTCAAGAACTTAGAATTATTACATTCTATGCAACTTGAAGTTGAAAATCTATGAAATTTATTGAATTCTTCCTCGCATTCTACTTACATTTTCTTTGCCTCAAACATTGATTGAGAAGTTGGTTTTTACTATTACTATTCTGGAGAAGGTTTGATAGTCATCATTACTTAATTAACTGATTGAGAAGGCAGGCTCTGAAATTTTCTTAAAGTAAATAAATTCACTATAATAATCCTAGGTTAAATATTAAAATGAAACAAAGAACTCTCTGACAACGACATAATAATATCTTGAGGAGAGGCGGAGCCAACATGGCGGCGTGAGTAGGACAGTGGGAATCTCCTCCCAAAAACATATATACTTTTGAAAATACAACAAACACAACTAGCCCTAAAAGAGAGACCAGAAGACGCAGGACAGTGGCCAGACTGCAGCTACACCAGCGAGAACCCAGCGACTGGTGAAAGGGGTAAGATACAAGCCCCGGCCCGGCGGGACCCGAGCGCCCCTCCCCCCAGCTCCCGGCGGGAGAAGAATAGGCAGAGCGGGAGGGAGACGGAGCCCAGGACTGCCGAACACCCAGCCCCAGCCATCCGGGCCAGAGCGCAGACACAGTATATGCCCAGGGGGCCCTGGATACTGGGAGAACAGGGAGTAAGACCTCTGAGCGGGTGCTGAAGCTGATGCCCCTGTGACAAAGAAAAGCGGGGGCTTTTTGAAAGTCTTAAAGGGACAGGGACTTAACAGCTTGACGGAAACAACCCAGGTCACAGTACAGCAGCTGGAAATTACAGGGAAAACCGGGTGCACTAACCCCCTGGGCAACAGCTCTGAGACCCCTCATGGAGGCAAACAGTCAAGCAGCCCCCCCATCCATCACCCCACCGGGCGCTGCGAAAGCAGAGAAGCAGCCTGAGACAAATTCCGCCCACAGAAAGGGAAATTTCTCCCTCCCGGCCAGGCAAGACACAAAGACCCACTCTACACGCAATTACCCAACACAAGCCACTAGGGGTCGCAGTTGTCCCAGTAAAGAAAGGCCAGTAGCAAGTGAAAATTTTGGCCCTCCCAGCTGACAGTCAATAGCACCTGTCAACATGAAAAGGCAAAAAAATATGATCCAGACAAGACTAACCCAGACAGCTTGAGCATCTGCTACATCTTCCCCTGAGAAGGAATCTGGGGAGATAGATTTAGCCAGTCTACCTGAAAAAGAATTCAAAACAAAAGTCATAACCATGCTGATGGACTTGCAGAGAAATATGCAAGAACTAAGGAAGGAGAATTCAGAAATAAAACAAGCTCTGGAAGGACTTCAAAACAGAATGGACGAGATGCAAGAGACCATTAATGGACTAGAAAACAGAGAACAGGAACGCAGAGAAGCTGATGCAGAGAGAGATAAAAGGATCTCCAGGAATGAAAGAATTTTAAGAGAGCTGAGTGATCAATATAAAAGAAATAATATAAGAATCATAGGCATTCCAGAAGAAGTAGAGAGAGAAAAGGGGATAGAAAATGTCTTTGAAGAAATAATTGCTGAAAATTTCCCCAAACTAGGGGAAGAAATGGCCTCTCAGACCACAGAGGTACACAGAACTCCCATGACAAGGGATCCAAAGAGGGCAACACCAAGACACATAATAATTAAAATGGCAAAGATCAAAGACAAGGACAAAGTATTACAAGCAGCCAGAGAGAAAAAAAAGGTTACCTACAAAGGAAAACCCATCAGGCTATCATCAGACTTCTCAACAGAAACCCTACAGGCCAGAAGAGAATGGCATGATATACTTAATGCAATGAAACAGAAGGGCCTCGAACCAAGACTACTGTATCCAGCACGAATATCATTTAAATATGAAGGAGGGATTAAACAATTCCCAGACAAGCAAAAGTTGAGGGAATTTGCCTCCCACAAACCACCTCTACAGGGCATCCTACAGGGACTGCTCTAGATGGGAGCACTCCTAAAAAGAGCACACAACAAAACACCCAACATATGAAGAAGGGAGGAGGAGGAATAAGAAGGGAGAGAAATAAAGAATCATCAGATTGTGTTTATAATAGCTCAACAAGCGAGTTAAGTTAGACAGTAAGACAGTAAAGAAGCTAACCCTAAACCTTTGGTAACCACAAACTTAAAGCCTGCAATGGCAATAAATTCATATCTTTCAATAATCACCCTAAATGTAAATGGACTGAATGCACCAATCAAAAGACACAGAGTAATAGAATGGATAAAAAAGCAAGATCCATCCATATGCTGCTTACAAGAGACTCACCTCAAACCCAAAGACGCGCACAGACTTAAAGTCAAGGGATAGAAAAAGATATTTCAAGCAAACAACAGAGAGAAGAAAGCAGGTGTTGCAATTCTGGTATCAGACAAAACAGACTTCAAAATAAAGAAAGTAACAAAAGACAAAGAAGGACATTACATAATGATAAAAGGCTCAGTCCATCAAGAGGATATAACCATTATAAATATATATGCACCCAATACAGGAGCACCAACATACCTGAAACAAATATTAACAGAACTAAAGGAGGAAATAGAATGCAATGCATTCATTCTAGGAGACTTCAACACACCACTCACTCCAAAGGACAGATCCACCAGACAGAAAATAAGTAAGGACAAAGAGGCACTGAACAACACACTAGAACAGATGGACCTAATAGACATCTACAGAACTCTACATCCAAAAGCAACAGGATACACATTCTTCTCAAGTGCTCATGGAACATTCTCCAGAATAGACCACATACTAGGACACAAAAAGAGCCTCAGTAAATTCCAAAAGATTGAAATCCTACCAACCAACTTTTCAGACCACAAAGGCATTAAACTAGAAATAAACTGTTCAAAGGAAGCAAAAAGGCTCACAAACACATGGAGGCTAAACAACACGCTCCTAAATAATCAATGGATCAATGACCAAATCAAAATGGAGATCCAGCAATATATGGAAACAAATGACAACAACAACACTAAGCCCCAACTTCTGTGGGACGCAGCAAAAGCAGTCTTAAGAGGAAAGTATATAGCACTCCAAGCATATTTAAAAAAGGAAGAGCAATCCCAAATGAACGGTCTAATGTCACAACTATCAAAATTGGAAAAAGAAGAACAAATGAGGCCTAAGATCAGCAGAAGGAGGGACATAATAAAGATCAGAGAAGAAATAAATAAAATTGAGAAGAATAAAACAATAGCAAAAATCAATGAAACCAAGAGCTGGTTCTTCGAGAAAATAAACAAAATAGATAAGCCTCTAGCCAGACTTATTAAGAGGAAAAGAGAGTCAACACAAATCAACAGTATCAGAAATGAGAAAGGAAAAATCACAACAGATCCCGCAGAAATACAAAGAATTATTAGAGACTACTATGAAAACCTATATGCTAACAAGCTGGGAAACCTAGGAGAAATGGACAACTTCCTAGAAAAATACAACCTTCCAAGACTGACCCAAAAAGAAACAGAAAATCTAAACAGACCAATTACCAGCAACGAAATTGAAGCGGTAATCAAAAAACTACCAAAGAACAAAACCCCCGGGCCAGATGGATTTACCTCGGAATTTTATCAGACATACAGGGAAGACATAATACCCATTCTCCTTAAAGTCTTCCAAAAAATAGAGGAGGAGGGGATACTCCCAAACTCATTCTATGAAGCTAACATCACCCTAATACCAAAACCAGGCAAAGACACCACCAAAAAAGAAAACTATAGACCAATATCCCTGATGAACATAGACGCAAAAATACTCAACAAAATTTTAGCAAACCGAATTCAAAAATACATCAAAACCATCGTACACCATGACCAAGTGGGATTCATCCCAGGGATGCAAGGATGGCACAACATTCGAAAGTCCATCAATATCATCCACCACATCAACAAAAAGAAAGACAAAAACCACATGATCATCTCCATAGATGCTGAAAAAGCATTTGACAAAGTTCAACATCCATTCATGATAAAAACTCTCAGCAAAATGGGAATAGAGGGCAAGTACCTCAACATAATAAAGGCCATCTATGAAAAACCCACAGCCAACATTATATTGAATAGCGAGAAGCTGAAAGCATTTCCGCTGAGATCGGGAACTAGACAGGGATGCCCACTCTCCCCACTGTTATTTAACATTGTACTAGAGGTCCTAGCCACGGCAATCAGACAAAACAAAAAAATACAAGGAATCCAGATTGGCAAAGAAGAAGTCAAACTGTCACTATTTGCAGATGACATGATACTGTACATAAAAAACCCTAAAGACTCCACCCCAGAACTACTAGAACTGATATCGGAATACAGCAAAGCTGCAGGATACAAAATCAACACACAGAAATCTGTGGCTTTCCTATATACCAACAATGAACCAACAGAAAGAGAAATCAGGAAAACAACTCCATTCACAATTGCATCAAAAAAAATAAAATACCTAGGAATAAACCTAACCAAAGAAGTGAAAGACTTATATTCTGAAAACTACAAGTCACTCTTAAAAGAAATTAAAGGGGACACTAACAGATGGAAACGCATCCCATGCTCATGGCTAGGAAGAATTAATATCGTCAAAATGGCCATCCTGCCCAAAGCAATATACAGATTTGATGCAATCCCTATGAAACTACCAGCAACATTCTTCAATGAACTGGATCAAATAATTCAAAAATTCATATGGAACCACCAAAGACCCCGAATAGCCAAAGCAATCCTGAGAAAGAAGAATAAAGTAGGGGGGATCTCACTCCCCAACTTCAAGCTCTATTATAAAGCCATAGTAATCAAGACAATTTGGTACTGGCACAAGAGCAGAGCCACAGACCAATGGAACAGACTAGAGAATCCAGACATTAACTCAGACATATATGGTCAATTAATATTTGATAAAGGAGCCATGGACATACAATGGCGAAATGACAGTCTCTTCAACAGATGGTGCTGGCAAAACTGGACAGCTACATGTAGGAGAATGAAACTGGACCATCGTCTAACCCCATATACAAAAGTAAACTCAAAATGGATCAAAGACCTGAATGTAAGTCATGAAACCATTAAACTCTTGGAAGAAAACATAGGCACAAACCTCTTAGACATAAACATGAGTGACCTCTTCTTGAACATATCTCCCCGGGCAAGGAAAACAACAGCAAAAATGAACAAGTGGGACTATATTAAGCTGAAAAGCTTCTGTACAGCAAAAGACACCATCAATAGAACAAAAAGAAACCCTACAGTATGGGAGAATATCTTTGAAAATGACACATCCGATAAAGGCTTGACGTCCAGAATATATAAAGAGCTCACATGCCTCAACAAACAAAAAACAAATAACCCAATTAAAAAATGGGCAGAGGAACTGAACAGACGGTTCTCCAAAAAAGAAATACAGATGGCCAACAGACACATGAAAAGATGCTCCACATCGCTAATTATCAGAGAAATGCAAATTAAAACTACAATGAGGTATCACCTCACACCAGTAAGGATGGCTGCCATCCAAAAGACAAACAACAACAAATGTTGGCGAGGCTGTGGAGAAAGGGGAACCCTCCTACACTGCTGGTGGGAATGTAAACTTGTTCAACCATTGTGGAAAGCAGTATGGAGGTACATCAAAATGCTCAAAACAGACTTACCATTTGACCCAGGAATTGCACTCCTAGGAATTTACCCTAAGAATGCAGCAATCAAGTATGAGAAAGATCAGTGCACCCCTATGTTTATCGCAGCACTATTTACAATAGCCAAGAATTGGAAGCAACCTAAATGTCCATCAATAGATGAATGGCTAAAGAAGATGTGGTACATATACACAATGGAATACTACTCAGCCATAAGAAAAGGGCAAATCCAACCATTTGCAGCAACATGGATGGAGCTGGAGGGTATTTTGCTCAGTGAAACAAGCCAAGCAGAGAAAGAGAAATACCAAATGATTTCACTCATCTGTGGAATATAAGAACAAAGGAAAAACTGAAGGAACAAAACAGCAGCAGAATCACAGAACTCAAGAATGGACTAACAGGTACCAAAGGGAAAGGGACTGGGGAGGATGGGTGGGTAGGGAGGGATAAGGGGGGGAGAAGTAGGGGGGTATTAAGATTAGCATCCATAGCGGGGTGGGAGAAAGGGGAGGGCTGTACAACACAGAGAAGACAAGTAGTGATTCTACAACAGGTTGCTACGCTGATGGACAGTGACTGTAAAGGAGTATATAGGGGGGACCTGGTATAGGGGAGAGCCTAGTAAACAAAGTATTCGTCATGTAAGTGTAGATTAATGATTAAAAAAAAAAAATGCAGTTCCTATGTGGTGACCTCTAATGAGTTCTACACAATGAAATAAAGGACATATAAAAGTGTAGGCAAAGGGTCTGTTTGTGTTTATACAGAGGATCAAAGCCTAATTTGGCTACCCCGAAAATGAACTAAGAAACGATATGAAAGAGAATTTCCAACATCAGCACTCTCGGGAAGACTCATGCCAGAAGATGATCATCAAAAAACCCCAACAAAGATCCACGCACTGCTACAGCTGTAGATGCACTCATCCCACCAGCTCCTGGACTTGCCATGGGAATGAAGGAGATATCTAAGCTGGCCTGTGCATACAGTAAAACAACAAATTTGACTGGATCTATACTGTTGGAACTCAACCAAGAATTAGGAGAAGTGCAAATTGTAGCGCTCCAAAATCTTACAACTACAGACTATTTACTGTTAAAAGAACATATGGGATGTGAACAGTCCCCAGGAATGGGTTGTTTTAATTTGTCTGATTTTTCTCAAACTACTCAAATTCAGTTAGATAATAACCATCATATCATTGATAAGTTTTCACAAATGCCTAGGGTGCCTAACTGGTTTTCTTGGTTTCACTGGAGATGGCTGGTAATTACAGGTATGCTTTGGTTATGTAACTATACTCTTATTATGTTAATGTGTGTGCACAATTTAAGTAGTAGCTTAAAATCTATACATGCTGAAGTTACTCTACAAGAAGATATGTCAAAGAAATAATCAATCTTCCCATGTTTTCTCCTGCCTGCTACTTCTATAGCTTTTCTTCTTCCTTCCTAATTACAACGAATTCTTAAATAGAATTCGTGCCTCATATCAAATTTACCGAGTATCATAACTCCTCCAAGTGGTAAAGATACCTCAAGACAAATGCTGGGCATAGAAGCCACAGGGCATAAATATGCAAAGAAATAAAAAGCTAACCATTTCAAACAATAAGGCTTCTCTCTCACTTACCAACTTCACATTTCCCTGTATGGCCCCGGAAGATGACTGGTTAGCCAGAGACGGGTAAGATTCCTCAAGGGAGGAACAACCTAAGACAGGCACAGTCGCAGGGGGGTCATCAGGTGAGAAATTGGGGATCAACAGAGGTGAGGCTTAGGACCTCACCCCCCCTGTTCTGAGAGAAATCTTCTGCATATGTGGATGTTTTATTGCCCTTGTCTAGCTTGGATTAACACATAGTCTACAGGCACACACCTGATCATCTACATTTGCTCTCTTACAACACTAAACTATGTTTTCTACCTTTATGTTGTATCTACCTACCACTTCAGCATCTTATTAAAAATAATAAAGAGAGAAATGTGGTATCCACATATAAATCAAGTATAAAAATCAAATGTGTATTCATATTTGAACTGACTGTTTATAGTTCATAATGCATGAGCAAAACCAAAAGTTTCTGTGATGACTGCCCTTGTACTGTTCACCATGTAACTTATTCACTATGTAAGAATTTGTTCTCCATGTAAGAACTTGTTCGTTATGCTTCAGAAGATTGGAGACTGACGAAAATTAGGCTTGGGGTGGATTAATGATTGTGCATTGAGCATTGACTCCCCTATACAGAATTTTATTGTTGTTAACAACCATTTGATCAATAAATATGAGAGATGCCCTAACAACAACAACCAAGAAAAAGTACACACTTCCAATTGTAAAATAAATAAGCAACCGGGATGTAATGTATAGCATAAGGAATATAGTCAAAATATTGTAACAACTTGGTATGGTGATAGCTGGTACCTAGAATTATCATGTATATAAATGTTGAATCACTGTGTTGTACACCTGAAACTAATGTAATGTAATACTGTGTGTCAACTACCCTTCAATAAAAAATAATTATCTAAAAAAAAAATAATAATAATAATAATAATAATATCTTGAGTTACTTGCTTAGAACAGGCCATTTTGAAGGTCTTAATAGAAATAAATGCTTGAATTTTTTTGAATTTAGAACACAGGGAGTGATTCTGTCCTTGACTGACTTCAGTATTTATAGCAAAAATTGTGAGCAAAACTGCAAGATTTCTCAATTTTTCACCTAGGTTACTTATGTAAACTAAATCTTGTTTAAAAAACTTATAAAAACTAAATAAGAGGCTTCTTGCATTCATAATTTTACATTCACTGCTATCTCTAACAATGGGTCTCTGATTCATAGAAACAAGAAGTATTACCAGTCTGTTTTGCTATATAGTATTTTCCTTAATTATTTAGCAATAAGTGTTTTATGCTTTGTAATTTATTTGATCCTAAATGATATTTTCATATCTGGCAGTTAGAAAATTATAAATTCTAAATGCAGGATTTTATTTAAATATGACAGTTATCTCTGGATAAGAAAGTAGGAGGCCATGGACATTAAGACATTTATTAAATAACTTTATTTTAATTGGTTATTTTATGAGATTACTTCAAAAGTAAAAATATTTCCTGCTCTTTAATTGCCCAATAATTGTAAATTTGACAGTTGCTCAGCTTATTTTTATTATGTGCAGTTTTAAATCTACAAATGGTGTTTCATATTTCTTCATTCTGATAATGTACTAGACTTTTAAAAGAACATTTTAATTTGAGTTGATCCTGACCATATGAAATTTGTTTGTTGTAAGGCAGTATTTTATGCAATTATCTTTGAACTTTTTGATCTGCCGCTCATATATAATTTGCTGCCTCACATCCCCCTAGTATTTTCCTCCTATAAAATTTTTTCAAGTAGATTTTGTGTTTTGGATATTTTTTGTTAGTTCAGTAATGTAATTCTAAGTTCTTAAATTTCAGTATCTACAAAGTAGGCATTTGGGGTAGGAGGATTTGTTTATACTGGTTTTTGTTTTGGCATGGTAAACAAATTGTTTTAAAAAATGTTTTCGTGAAATTATCTTTTTACTTTATATTCTTCCTTCAGAATGTATCAACTGTCATAATAATCAGTGTATTTTCTGATTGGTAACTCTTCTTTATAGGTATTTATGTAATGTTAAGTAAAACTATTTGAAAACAATTATTTTGCCTTACAAGTAATATTTATCAATCTTTTTCTATGTAGATTTAATGACATCCATGTTCCTGTGAGATTAGAAAGTGTGAAATTTGCCAGCCACTGTCTAATGAATCACCCAGATTTAGCAAAGGATCTCACAGGTAAGGTAGCTCATTTATTACAAATATGAGAGTAATCACACAAGTACATTTTAGGTGTAGCCTTTGACCTTAACTTCAGTTTCTGAGTAGGTTTTAATTCTGGCACTATTTCAGGTCTATGTTAGTTATGGACTAGTAAGTGATTTCATGTTTATATAGTAAATTACATTTGAAATCTCCATCTTGGAATCTTTTGGGAATTTTTGAAAATCATAGTTTGAGTAAGTAGACTCTTACAGCATTGTGTTGAGATACAAATTATTGTACCTATACTACAAAAAATGTGGTAACATATCCAGTAATCAGTGGGAAAATGATTATCTTCTGGACTAGTCTCACTCTTCACTTAAACACAGAGCATTTGAGCCTACTTATTGGGTAATAGCAAATAAATGGCTTCTATCAAAGAGCTATTAACCAAAAAAAGAGGAAATAACATTTTTTGTTCTGATTTTATATTATAATTATTTAGGAATTTTGTTTAGAAGTCATGGCATGTTATTCTATATTTATATTGTATAATGTGCAGATATATACATATCAGTGAACTCGATATAAGCATTTTTATTATTTTTCTTTTAAATTTTAATTTGTGTTGTAACTTAAATTCTAAGCTATGTAAATCAGATACTGCATTGTGATTTGCCTTTTCCAAAATAGTAAATATTCAATGTAAAATACATTATTTATTATGATGTCACTGTGCAATAGTAGTAAATAATGTGGTATAGTTTATTTTGTGTCTTTAGAGAGTATTGCCACCTCAAAAGTCAAGTTGTTTTAATTCATGCCACATTTTATAAACATTGGTTCAGTATAGACAAAACCATGAAATACTAGTCTTTACTGTCATTCTGAACATGACAAATATCATAGTTAACCTTTAGTGTAAGTTTTTTTCTCTTATTACAGAATATTTAAAAGTTAGATCACATGACCCAGAAGAAGCTATCCGTCATGACGTCATTGTTACTATAATAACAGCTTCCAAAAGAGACCTTGCTTTAGTAAATGATCAGCTGCTTGGCTTTGTAAGGGAAAGAACACTGGATAAACGGGTAAAATCTGAAGAATTTTATTCTCTTGTAATTTACTGTGCTTAAATTGTTTGCTAAATACAATAGATAATATTTCTTAGTATATTTAGCTCTTCTTTGTGAAAGTCAACCTAATACAATACCAAATAAAGAGCTAATAGTTTTTATATTTTTGAATATCTTTTAATTTTCTTTACAAATAAATATATTGGATTCTATGGCTTTTCAAGTCTTAGGCATGGGTTTGTCTTCTAGTTTACCTTTATAAAAAGCGCAGCTAAATTAAAGTTTCATTTTGCCTTTTCACTTACCTAGTGAGTTTCAAAAGAACATTGATCACCTATATTTATTTCTTAATAGTTAGCATTTTCAAAGTGACTACCTTATATAATTTGGCTAGGTCTGTCTTTCATTGTCTAAAAGAATATCATACTGTCAAAGTGGTATTTCCACATCACTACGCCAAGCTAAAGGTAGAAATGATAGTTGTATGTTTAATATTTTTGTGTGATTTCTTCCATGTGGGCACCGTTGCAAATATGGGTTGATATGGAAAAATAGCACCAAGAAGAGCAATAGTAGTTGCTAAGGAAAGTGTCAACTGTAAGCAAGAGACAGACACGCAAGGCAGTCTGATTAGATATGCTGCTTATTCAAATCTTTAACAAAGGTTGCCATTACAGTATGTTATTTTAGGGGGACATAGTTGAAAATCTGTCCTCCTAAAACCAATGTAGTTCACTATAATTTCAGGGTAGGAAAGCAATATTTATTGGTTATGAAATATAGCAAGAGGTATTCTTTAAGTTCTTACTTTTAAAATAGTCATTGGAGGCAGATACGTAAAGTGGATACTAACTTTTTCGATTGTGTCAGGATTCTGACTTTGCAGAGTTCTTTCCCCTTGGCTTTAATTAAAAAAAAAAATACACTCTCTAATGATTAGTTGGTAACTCCCCCACCACACACACCCAATTTAACCTATTGCCATTTGCATTATTTCATCCTTTTAGAAACATTTCACTCCTACTTTTGTCAGTTTGTTTATAGTTTCAGAGTTGAGTAAATCAATCTTCCTAACTGAGAGTGTCTGATATGGTCATAATAGCAGCTACTGGACATTTTAGGACCTGGATTTTGGTAAAATAAATTAGATGACCTGGGCACAGCCTTCCGGAAATTTTTCTTCTCTTCTATAAAATGTGGGGACAGGACTTAATCTTAGATTTCACTGTTTACATTCTTTGGTTTCATGTAAAAAATGTTAAAATTTCCCATGTCTGTTGCATGGGAACAAAGATTCAACCTATCTACTGAGAAGCCTAAAAATGAGAAAATTATACAAAAAATGTATAAGGTAATATTAACTTAACTAAAATAACAAAGATAGTATGCTTTGATTTGTTATTGAGACAAATATCTTTTTTGGCTATTGTTTTTATTACACGTTACTATCATGGTTCTAACTCTAGGTTTTTATAGTCTGCTTTTCCTCCCACCACCTTTCTTTCCTCCTAGTAATTATCTACTCTCTAAAAATCCCAGAGTTCCATTATCTAGGATGTGACTAGGTAAATCATCTTTCTTCTCAATCTACAAAGTAAGGAAACTCACTTAAGATGATCACTGAGATGCTTTCCAACTTTGTAATTCTGGAATCTTGGTATTAAATTTTGCTCTTCTTATTATGAGTTAACATGCAAAGGAATGTAACCAGGATAAAACATTCTAGATGACAGGGCTTTTGTTTGCAGAGTGAATTATGTATTTTCCCTTTTACCTTTTAATCACATCTAAAATTTGTTCAAAATTTCTTAGTCAGAATCAAATGAATAGTAAATCTTAGCAGAAGATTTACTATTTCATGGCTCTGAGAAAAATAAAAGTTGGTAGATTATTTAGCAGTTTTTGTATTGGATAATTTCTAAAGTAGTTTGATTTCTAAATAGGAACATATTCAGAATTGTTGGTAAAGCAATTTACCTCTTACAAAAATAAATATTGTGCCAGTTTATGTACACATGAATGTGATTGTACAATCTAGTGAAGAAATGGCAGTTTTTGCACATAAGTATACTAAAGCTTGATATCTAGCTCATCCAATAAACTTTATACTTTCTAGTGGCGAGTAAGAAAAGAAGCTATGATGGGTCTGGCTCAGCTTTATAAGAAATACTGCCTTCATGGTGAAGCAGGAAAGGAAGCTGCAGAGAAAGTCAGTTGGATAAAGGACAAACTTTTGCATATTTATTATCAGAATAGCATCGATGACAAGTGAGTGTAATGTTGGTAAAATGGTTAAATATAAATGCTTTTTTTTAATACAATTTATTTCTATTTAATTTTTAATAATAATTTATTTCTTAGTTTAGAAATCACTTTCTGCATATTAATACATACTATATTTAAATGAGACTCCAGCCAAGATTTTTGGGTAGCTTAATAATAGTGAACTATGCATGGACTCAGACCCAAGACCTAATGTTCATTCTCCCCCTTATTAGATGTGTGCTCTTGTATAACTGACTTCTTTGCACCTCGGTTTTACCTAAAAAGAAGTACTAACAAAGCCTTCCTTACAGGATTGTCATGTGGATTAAATAAACTAATGAATGTAAGCCTCCTAGCCCAATGCCTGGCAAGGTATTCAATAACTGCTAGTTACTGTTTTTGCTTTTTGCAGCATTGTAAGTATAGAGTATTACTGTATGGGTTTTTTTTAATCAAGCTATAATTAATACATAATAATATATTAGTTTTAGATATATAACATAATGATTCTGTATTTGTATATATTGCAAAATGATCATCACAATGAGTTAACATCCATCCCCATACATAGTTAAAATTTCTTTTTCTTGTTATGGGGATTTAAGTTGTTTTCATTTTCCGAGTGTTACTTATAATTCTATTTTAGATTATAGTAACAATTTTGGTATTTGCAAATACTTTGCAATTTTTATTAAACTTTTACATTACTGAATATGTATTTCACTGATTAATGAAGAACCCTTGTATTTTTACATTCCAGTGATACTGAGCAATGTAAGCTTAGCAAGAAGGATATTCTAATATTGGTGGGGAATTTAGGAAGAAGATAGATCAAATGCACATTAAAAAAAAGCTAAATTCTCAGGAAGTAATATTAAGGAAAATCTCCGATTCTACTAAATGACAACATCGGGAGGAGCCAAACTATAATCAGAGGAAATTAATGTGGTTTTTGTTTTGTTTTGAGAATTAGCTATTCTTGAGAGCATTGCATTATATGTAGTGTTAAGTGATTTTCTGTAGCTCCAGACTGATGAAGAATGGGTGGAATAGCCTAGCACTCTGTGTTTCGGAATAACATATAACCCTTTTAGATCAAATGTTTCATACCGACAAATTAAAAAGTAAAGCCACAAATAGCAATCATAGCTCTAAATTTAAAAACACCTGTACTTCTAAGGTCATACTAATCTTTTCCATTGTATTTACACACTAAAGTGTCACTATTAGTATGGGCTCTTTGCATGAGGTGGTTAAAATATAAATTGGCTCTTGCTTCTAAAACAGAATAATTGTATTATTTGGGGTTTTTTGTTTCATAGACTGTTGGTAGAGAAAATCTTTGCTCAGTATCTTGTCCCCCACAACCTGGAAACAGAAGAGAGAATGAAATGCTTATATTATTTATATGCTAGTTTGGATCCAAATGCTGTCAAGTAAGTTACTTTTTAAATGATTGTTGGGAGTATTTCCTGAAGATTTCATAAAATTACTTCATTTTAGCTAATTAATTTTTGTTGAGGTTTTTGCTTCTTCTGATTGAACTAAAAACCTCAGAAAAATATTTATATACAGAGTAAAATTTTGATATAAGTTCAGGTAAATAGCAAAAATATTCCTATATGTATAGGTATATTTGGCCACTGAGTCAGTCATACAGTTTCAGGGATTCAAAGAAGTCCTAGGTCAAAATTATCTTTTATCCACCTATTGATTGGGTTGTAAATTACACTACTGGAGAGTTCCCATTCTAAGCTTTAGTACTGGTTTTTTGTTAGGAGAGGATATCCAAATCACCTCTATGTGGAATAAGCATATGATTGACTTTCCAAACGGGGACGTTTTTGAGACTGAAAAGATCTAACAATCAATTTTGTTTGGACAACTGGCATAAACTAACTGTCCCAGGACAACTAGTATGTGTGGTCAATCCACTTTAATTAAGCTTTTTAAAAGGGAAATAAGTCCTATCATTGAGAATTCTGATCTTTTGGAAAAGAACCTGAGCTATTATATATGTTACCTTTAATTTTCATATAATTTCAAACTTAGAAAAATTGTGGGAATAGTACAAAACACTGTGATATCCCCTTTACCCAGACTCATCGTTTTTTACTATTTACTTTATCATTTCTCATTTACACATATTTTTTCTTCTATACATATTTTCTTGTGAACCATTTGAGAATAATTTGCAGACGCTGGATCCCTTTACCCCTAAATATTTCAGTGTATATTCCCTAAGAACAAGGATATTTTCTTGCATAACCAAATTACCCTTCACAAAATCAAGAGATTTAACAGTGATACAGTATTATTGCCTAATCCTATGTGTATTCAAATTCCCTTAAATTGTCCCAGTAATGTCTTCTATGAATATTTTCCCCCCTTTCTGGGATTACACATTGCAGATTTATTTGTCCTGTTACTAGTCTTTTTAAATTTGGAATCATTCCTTGGTCTTTGTCTTTTATGACTGATGCTTTTTGGAAGAGTATTGCAAAGGCCAGTTATTTTGTAGAATGTTACCTCAATTTAGGCTCATCAAGTGTTTCCTCATTATTAGATTGGTATTATGTGTTCTGAGCAGAAATTCCACAGAGGTAACATTGTATCCTCAGTACATCATATTAAGAGGCATTAGCCATCGTTTTAAAAAAGATTTGCAAGTGGTTCCTAATGCTCATCCTAGGTACGAAACCCCTGGCCTAAGGTTTTGGTCTCTGTCTGTGTTGTAAAATATTTGGCAAAGAATTCTCAGAGATAGACTAATATCTAGTAAGTCCTCTAGGTACCTGGAATTATGGAGTGAATTTGTGAGAGAAGAAAATCTATTTTTGTGGAGAGAAAAGAGTATAGAATATACACACTCAGTAACTTAAATTTGGCCTCTTGAGTCTGTATCATTTCTAAGAATTAGTTTTTTGAAATATTCTACAGCCCTTCATGCATACCTCTCTAGAGTGGCATAAAAAGGCCTTTGTGATTTGATCCTTTCTATCATATGTTATGCTTCCTCTTGCTCCCTGACTCATACTCTGTGCTCCCAGCCATAGCTTTTTTTCAGTTTTCCTATATGTGCCATCTACTTTGGTGACATTTTATCTTTGTACCAGAACCGACTAGCTACCTCTGCTTAGAATATCTTTCAGATCCCTTCATTTACCTGGCAAGATTCTGTTCATTCTTTTGAACTCAAATAATTTCTCTCACGAGAGGCCTTATATTTATCATTTTTAAACTGAACTGTCTTAAGCCTAATAAGTAAATTTTCTGGTGCTTAAAATTTTAGGTATATGTAGAAGAATGGTGTATCTACACCATGCAACAAGGAAAGTTAGTAAAGTTGAATAATTGCCAGAATCATTATATTACATATTTTTTCATATTTATAACTTTATTTACAGAGCTCTCAATGAAATGTGGAAGTGTCAGAACATGCTTAGAAGTCATGTGCGAGAACTTTTGGATTTGCACAAGCAGCCTACAGTAGGTTCATGATTTGAATTCATGAATTCAGTTTGTTTATATTCATTGTTCAGTTTTTCTGTAGTTACATATAATGAAGCAAGCAAAAAGTATCTGAAGTGTTTTATTTTCCAAATGTAGCTAAACATAATTTCCGTGGTAATCCAAGCCAAATTTCCATTTCAAATGAATATACAAAAATGTTATTTTCCAGCATGAAGAAATGTTTTCTAGTTTATCAAATATTTAGATATTAAGAAATTTATATGTAGTTTATCAGTTTTTAAATAATTTGAGTTAAGCCTCAAGATAAAACTATATTAGAAGTCATGATTTTTTTTCACCCCCAGATTTTTGGTCCTCAAATGTAGAGTCAGTATCAGATCAGATATCAATCTTACAAATATGCCAAACTCAAATTAACCAAGAAATTCTGCCTAGCATTTTCGGGAAAGTAAGGGAAAGAAACTTGAGTAATCTCTTACAGTATTTCTAAATAGATGTTCTTAGCCCATGGACAGAGACCACTTATCAGCCTGTGGATGCTAAAGCAAGGGTCAGCAAAGGTTTTTTGTAAATGAGCATATAATAAAAATTTATACTTTGCCAGCTACAAAGTTTCTGGTGAACAGGTCATCTCTGCTTTTGTAGTGCAAAAGCAGTCATAGACAACATGTAAATGAATGAACATGACTGTGTCCTAGCAAAACTTTAACAAAAATAGGTGGTCCATGGGACCATAGTTTACCAATTTCTGATCCAAGTTACTCAAATTTCATAATAAAGTAATACTTTATTGTAGAGGAAATGAAGTACTTTTTGGAGGGGAGGTGATAGTCTAACATTATTTAAGTAATGGGCCACAAAATAGCTAAGAGAACTCTGTGTAGGAAGAAAATTTTTCTACTCTTCACATTTTTAGTTATTTTTCTTTGGTGCATGGTTTTACAGTCATTTTGAGTTATTAATTATTTCAGTAATCTTCTCTTTAACCTTCTGGCAAGCTAATTTCCTTATGAAAGTTGTCCTCTTTAAAATTTAAAAATTTTAGGTATCTTCCAGCTGACATCCCCTATCCTTCTATTTGCCCTAACTTTATAGTTCTCCACAATTCTTTGTTAGCAACTAAGTATGGTAAGCATTTTCTTATAGGTAGATAGTGATGACTTTTTTTTTTTCACTTTAAGAAATGTACAATATTCAGTATAGATTTTCTTATAGAAATTTGTTAGCACATATAATTTCTTTTGCTTTTGTTTTAAATTACAGTCAGAGGCTAACTGTTCTGCCATGTTTGGAAAACTGATGACCATAGCAAGTGAGTATGCTGACTCACTCCACAGATAACATAATAAACCTCAAAACACACAAATCATTTACCCAGTGGGACTATCAATTTAATACAAAGTGGAGAAAATAATCCTTTTCTTAATAATTGTTTCCTTCAATTAGAGAAGGAAACAATGAGCTTTTCTATTGGGCCTATTCCATTTATTTCTAAAATCCAGTTATGCTGATTGTCTTTTGATGGTTCAGCATTATGTTTAAGACAGCTTGTTCTTACTTTAGTAGAGTAGTTTTTCTTTTATAATATTGATTCTCTTTTAATTTTGTAGAGAATTTGCCTGACCCTGGGAAAGCGCAAGATTTTGTGAAGAAATTTAACCAAGTTCTTGGGGATGATGAGAAACTGCGGTCTCAATTGGAATTATTAATAAGCCCAACCTGTTCATGCAAACAGGCAGATGTTTGTGTGGTTAGTGAATTATATTTTTATATGTTTTCTCCTGGCTTTGCTTATATAAATTTATATTTTATTAAAGTGTGCTTTACGTAGATTATGTGTGTGAGTTAGCAATATTATGAGCTCTGAATACTTAGGAATGTATGTGTAAGTCAATCTAGTTCTCTTACCTTCAGCCAAATCCTAGGAAAAACACTAGAGAACTAAGTCAGGTAGGTGATCCTAGGAAATGAGCAAGATAAATGCTTTGTATTTAGTAGATATTCATTAAGTAAGAATTTTCTAAATGCTTATGTGTCGTGCATTTTTAATCTCCCATGTATACACATGGAAATAATCCTTGTCAATAAATCATCAGTAGTCACATTATAGTATATGCATTTCTAGATAAGGTAATTACTATTTAGGCTTTTTTATCTTTATCCTATTCTTGGACTCTATTTTATAGAAAACCAGTATCATTGAAAATACCAGGAAGGAAAACTTCATTTATTCAGAATTTTATGAGACAGTTCTGTGTTTGAATTTCAGCTATTGCATTAACCAGTGTAACCCTTAATGAGTAGGTAGTAGTTTTTCCATAATTTTGAGCCTCATTTTTCTCATCTATAAATAACAGCAACTTCATGGTGTTGTTATAAGGTAGATTTACATATATATATGTGTGTATATATATATGTATATATTAGGCTTACAGATATGAATAAGAGAAAATTATTTCAGTTAGTCTAACTTTGTTCTAGAAAGAATTAGAGTAGGATAATTATGTAAATATTTGATGAGGTAAAGACTATAATAGATGTTTATACAAAGTGGTCTGGGAGCATACAGTATGTGTGTTTTAATTCAGTCTAGAGATACAGTGTTGGTCTTTAAGTAGATCTAAAAGAACCAGTAATTAAGAAGAGATGCGGGAAAACCAATTAGAGAAGGAAACAATGGGCTTTTCTATTGGGCCTAGGGACATGGATGTGTCAAGTGGCCAGACTACCTTAATCTTTGCACTTCTGAACTATGCTGGATGGTTTGCTGACAACATTTTAAGGTTTGATTTACTCTTATGGCATTTAGAATTCTGGTTCCAGAGTATTGTGTCCTGCAGAGCATCTACTAATATAACTGGATCATAAAATGAAATAACTTGAAATAACTTAGAGATACTTGGTTTAACCATTTCATTTTACAAATAAGGACACCAAATTTGAAAAAGGTAAAGTTTCCCATCCAGTGTTTCAGCTGGTTATAGTGGCTGAGCTGCAAGTAAAGTGTAGATCTCATAAATCTATGATAGTGTTATTTCTGTACATTCCATCATTGTTTGCAAGAAGACCCCAGTGCAAACTGAGCACTGCTCAAGAAATAATGGACCTTAAGAAAGATAAATTAAGTGGTATTTTTGGTCTAATAGAATGCAGGAATTGAACTTGAATTTGAAAAAATGGCAGTAACATGAATTGCTATTTGTCAGACCAGAAATATCTAGAGTTTCCAAATCCAAAATCTCAGGATGAATACTACAGCCATGCAGTGCAGCCAAATCAGTGCTCCTGATTTTAGGGACCAGGAAGGTAAAGATGAGGACTGTACTTGTACTGGAAAGAAAATGGTAACGATACCTTTTTGGAGAGGAGTTTATTCTGAGGAAGTTTTAAGTGATGGACCACAAAATAGCTAAGATAATCTTATTCCAGAACAAAAGATTTCTACTCTTCATATTTTTTAGTTCATTTTCTTTAATTAGCAATTTCATGGTAACTTTTCTTCTAGTTCTTATATTTCAGCATTTTGTATTCTGAGCACATTATTTAAATTATCTATATGTTCTTCTGTGTAAAGTGGAGCTTACAATACCCTTTAAATACTCAGGAAAATTGTCACTATTAGAATAGTTTTTGCCATTTCCCAGAATATCTGTATTGTTGTCTCCTCCTCAAAGGCTACTAATATTAGTTATGTGTATCTTCTAATACCCACATTCCTTTTTTCCTGATAGCTTCATTCTGAAGTCAAAGAAAAGAATAAAGAACTATGCAAACATAAATTTTAGTTTCTGTCATTTTATGTAGCTTTCATTCCATCTTTGATAGCCCCTTCCCTGTCCCCTACTAATGTGTATATACTACCACCATCTTTTTTTCTAAATGACAGTCATGTCCCATTTCTCATTGTGAGACATTACTCAATAACAGAGTTAGTAGGAATGGAAAGTTAATGCTTTTCTTCCTTTGTCTCAGTTTCATTCCTGAAAAATTTTAGCAAAAATACTTTGAGCAAAGAATAACAATATACACATACTACAGATTAGTACATATATACATAATAGAATGATAGAGGGTGAGCAATGATACTGAAATATGTGCTGTGTAGATATGCTTTCCCTTTGGACTTCAGGTTTTGAGATTCCACACTTTGGTTCTAGAGGAGGACCATATATTTGATAAGCTTCAGCTCTGCTTGTAGTGCCTTCCTATGACCATGGTTCCCAAATTTCAAGATTTTCAAAGCTTGCTAATTTAGCATTTTAAACAGTCCTAGATTGGAATTTCAGCTATACCATTTACTAATAGTTTGGTCTTTAGTAAGTTACTCAGTATTTCTGAGCCTCATTTTCTTCATCTATAAATATTACCAACCTCATAGGAATGTCAAAAGAATAAGATGATTCCACACTTTGGTTCTAGAGAAGGACTGTATATTTGATATAGCTTCAGCTCTGCTTGTAGTGCCTTCCTGTGACCATGGTTCCCAAATTTTAAGATTTTCAAAGCTTGCTAATTTGGCATTTAAACAGTCCTAGATTGGAATTTCAGCTATACCATTTACTAATAGTTTGGTCTTTAGTAAGTTACTCAGTATTTCTGAGCCTCATTTTCTTCATCTATAAATATTACCAACCTCATAGGAATGTCAAAAGAATAAGATAAGATGAAATTTTATGTATGACCTAATACAGGTCCCTCTTTGTACTGTCCTATAAGATGTAAATAAATGATAATACTATAGTATTACATTACATGACAAACACTAGGAATTCTTAACATAGATTTGGAATAGAATTGTGAATCTCTATCTTTCAATGAACTCTCAAAATGATTCTGATATGAGTAGTTCATGGACCACACCTTAAAAAACCCTTCCCTACTGGATTATCAAGACATGCATTGTGTCTTCAGAAGACCAAGTTTTATTTTATCCCTTGATCAAGTTTACACTGTAATAATACACTGCATAATTTGGTAAATTATATTATGTGTGGTCTCTCATCAAGGTTGCAGTTTAAGTGACAGAGGCAGACAAGTATTTCAGTAGAGAATACCATGTGGTGTAGGTATTCTGATCGAATCATTTGCCTTGGTAACACAAAGGAACAGCATCCACCCCAGGCAGGGATGACATAGGAATAGCTTATTCTAGAATATGTGATCACTGAGTTGAAAAATAAAGGATGAATAGGAATTAGACCACTGTGTCAACAATGACTGCTATATTTCTAGCTTGGGTGACTGGATATCAGAGGAGATGCTTTAGAGATAGAAGATAACAATGTATGGCCTCTCAGCAGTCATGTTTAGAAGTCTAAGATACGGGGCTGGTTGATATATATTAGCATAATTGTATCACCTGGAGGAGGTAGAGAAGAAAAGAACAAAAGGGGAGATAATCATAATGCTTCTTGTTTAATATTTTCTATAGTTTACTAAGAAGGATAGGTGTGATATTGTGATTTATAAGAAGTATTTATTTGGTTTTTGTCCCACCTCTGGCAGAGCTCCTAAAACTCTTGGAATTTCCTAAGTGATGAAAGCAACAAAGGTGTCTTAACATTAATGGGGTGACTTTTGAAAACTCACCTCAGGATGAGGGCTGGTTACCAGGGGACCAACAAAGTTATTAGAGGACTGGAGCTTCTAGTCCCACTCTACAACCTCAGAAGGAGGACTGGAGACTGATTTGAACAGTCATGTCTGTATAATGAAGGCTCCATAAAAACACAAAAGGACAGGGTTCAAGGAGCTTCTGGGCTTCATGAACACATGAAGATTTGGAAAGACTAGCATACTTGGAGAAGGCATAGGAGCTCAGTGTCCTTTCCCCATATCTTCACCTGTGGTTTTTTTAAACTTCTGATTGTTTTTAATATTTAAATGGTTTTGATTCTGTACACCTTTTTTTTAAATATGAAAGTGATTCATATTTATGGTAAAACTCTTTCCTTTCTAGAGAGAAATAGCTCGGAAACTTGCAAACCCTAAGCAGCCAACAAATCCTTTTCTAGAGATGGTCAAATTTCTCTTGGAAAGAATTGCACCTGTACACATTGATTCAGAAGCCATAAGGTAAGCTAGGAAAATATATTCACTTAAAAATAAAATATAATCTGAAACTACATTGTTGTAAGTTTAAATTCTGGGTCACTAAGGAGACCTAAAAACGTTACCTTAAACCCTTTTAATGGCAGAAGCAAACATCATTTGAGTTGAAGGGCGGGCCTGCCCCTTTTCTGATACTTGTCTTACTTCAGTGTTTGTTTTTTTTTTTAAGAATTCTTGTGTTTATTTTTAGCTTGTATGTGATCATTAAAGAAAACTTAGAACATTAAAAATAGAGTAAGAAGAAAATTTTAAATCTCTAGCTATCAATCATTTTTTAGTTTTCTCAACCATTTTAATGTCCACATTATATTCTTTAGTATTTATTATATCACTGTTCACTTGAGATATGTGAAACAATAGTATTTTGAAAAAAGCTTGAGATTGCCATTAGAGTAATCTGTTTTCAAAACATATGGCTTTGGAAAAAGCCCTCTAACTTACTTTTTAATTTATTTTTAACTTTATTGTGGGTATAACATCCCCTTGTTGGATGATTATGAAAATCAGTGGTAATACACAAAAAAGTAAGCAGCCTAGCATAATAGATATGACAGCTACTGTTTTTTATTAACTGTTCCCATAATTACATTCCAGTTTATAAGTGAATACTTTTCCCTTGCATTAATAATTTTTCCACTAGACAAGCTATATATCTTTCTTTTCATGTTGGGTTACTAAATAGCACTTACTGATTCTTGTTCCAAGAAACCTTGGATTAAGAGCTCCATTTCTAGCTATTAATTATTTCACCTTATGTGAATCAGTGCTTTGGTTGTATTGAAATGTCAACTGTATTCATTTTCTAGATCTGCCATAACAAAATAGTACAAACTGTGTGACTTTAAATAACAGAAATTTATGTTTACAAAACAAGTTTTCGGACAATTCTAGAGGCTAGAAGTCCAAGGTCAAGATACCAGCAAGTTGGATTTCTTCTGAAGCCTCTCTCCTTGGCTCATATGTTCCTCCTCTTGCTGTCTCCTCACATGGTCTCAAATATCTGTGTCTAATCTCTTCTTCATATAAAGACAACAGTCATAACAGATTATAGCCTACCCTAATTTGACTTTGTTTTACCCTTAATTATCTCTTTTTTTGTAGCAATCATCCTAAATACAACCAATCATCCTAAAATCATCTTAAATGTAAACAGTGTTTCTTTAGTATTCTTTCCTCAGACTTGTGTCTATGTAAATACACATATACATGCTGCTACAGTTAGTTAATGATCTATAATAGTGATTGAAAATGAAGTGGTGATTGCAATAATGGTTGAAACATGAAAGAAAGTAAAATTTAAAAAGAAAGAGATTGAGGACTGATTCCTAAGGAAAATCAACAATTATGAGGCTGGCAGAAGATAGATTTTTTTAAATCTTACCAACTTTATCTGGTGACAGATGGTAACTAGAGTTTTTGTGACCATTTCACAATATATAAATATCAAATCACTATGTTGTACACTTGAAACTAATCTATGTCAATTATTCTTCAATATAAAAAAAAAATTTTTTTTTAAAGGCCTGGTCAAAAATGGAAAATCAGGAAAGAGTGTTAATGAAGCCAAAGAGAACTGGACGAGTCAGATGCTGCCTACAAGTAGAATAGGTTCTAAAAAGCAGCCATTTGATTGAGAAAAAAGGAAAAAGATAATGGTCAGGATAGTTTATTTGGGGGTAGCAACTCCTCCTCATGGATTGAGAAGGCCATAGGACAGTCCTTCCCGACAACAATATCAAGGTACACTTATATGTACCTTGAGTAGAGGAGACTGCTCAAGCCTGGAGATGACTTGTCTAGCTCAACAGGAGCCCAGCAGGTCACACTTAGTAAACTTGAGATCTGAGAAAATGAAAGGGAAAAATACCTTGTATTTCTGAACTTTGATTTAGGAAATAAATTGGAATGTGGAGGACAGCCAGTGTAGACAGTTTAGTTACAAAAGGTAAAGGAGAAAAAATGAGATGATGGAAAGGGATTAAGCTGGAAGAAAGAAGGGTCTTTTGTTGTTTTTAATGAAAGAATTTTGAATATTTAAATACCTTCAAAAGGTGCTAACAGAGAGAAGAAAGGTTGAAGATGGGAAAGGGGAACAGAACTATGATGGAGTAACATCGCTAAAGAGTGTAACAGGAAGAAGGAAATCTTCCCCTATGACTTGAGAAAGTAACAGATACAAATTAGAGGAGGTTAAAAGAGAAGGTATGGAAAATTAGAATTTTCACTCAAGGCGTCCAGTGTTCTGTTAGGTTAAAAATGAGGTTGGTAGTCTGCTCAGTGGGAGCATTTAGATCTATTTAGACCTAAGTTAGAATGGTGAAGCTCTGTAACAATTATTAAACAGTTTAGGAGATAAAGGAACACATAGAAAACTTCCCAAGCAGTTTGAACATGCATTTGGTTTGATGATGGTCTTTTGCTTCATGATAACCCTCTGAACTATGAGGAGTGTATGTTGTTTATGTAATTTAGAAATGGAGAAAAGTACTTTTGTAAGAGGAAGGACTGCATTCTTGGTTTCAAGACTTGGGCCTTTCTCTTATCACTACTCACCTCACCATAGTGATCCACCCACATTATAATGGAAACATAAACTATGCCTGTCTTGTTTGCACTGTATTTCCGGGATAGACCCAGGAAGACTTGGCACATAATAGTAGTCAACAAATACATATTAAATGTATGCACAGACCCTATTATGAGTAGTCAGATACATTGATAAATTTTTTCAAACACATTTATAATCTTGTTAAATTCATGAATTGTTTTTTGGATTTCCTCATAAAAGCTTAATTCAGAATATTTTTCTTATATTGGAAATAGTTTTTTTTTAATATATGTCAGAGCTAAAACTTCCAGAGCAAAATACAGTGTAGGCATGATTTCTTAGATGGGACATAAAAAGCACAAACAAAGAAAATTCAGTACTTTTTTCTGCTTTGAAAGACTAGGAGAAAATATTTACAAACCATATAATTGATAAAGGATTATATCCAGAATATTAAAAAAACTAAGAAATAATAAGATATATGACCCATTGTAAAAATGGGCAAAAGATTTGAACAGATACTTCACCAAATAAGATATTACTCATTAGGGAAATGAAAATTCAAATTACAATGAGAAATACACACCCACGAAAATGGCTAAAATTAAAGATACTAACCATACCAAGTGTTAGGATGTAGATTGACTGAACCAAGTGTTGGTGATGTGGAAAACAGTTTGTTGTAACATTAAATGTACATAAAATATTATTATATAAAGACAAAATGAACAAAATAACAGTATACTCACAGACACTGAGAAGTGACTAGTGGTTACTGTGGGGACAGGGTTGGGGTGGGATAAAGGGGCACAGAAATTCTCAATCATAATATAAGTTGGTCACAGAGATAGTAGTACACCATTATAGTCAAAGATTCTGTAAAATTTTCCTGTGTTGGCAGATAGTAACTGTACTTGTTGGGGTAAGGATTTAATAATATGGGTAACTGTTGAACCACTGTGTGGTAGACTTGAAACCAATATAAGATTGTTTATCAGTGATAGTTCAATTTTTTTAATGTAAAAAATTATTATACAACTCAGGAATCCCAATACTAGAAATTTGCCTTAAAAACATACATTCCCATAAAGACTTATACTTAACTGCTTGTAGCAGCATTATTTATATCTTTAAGCTCAAAACACCCAAAAGTCCATCAATTGGTATAACAAAAGTCCATCAAGTTGGATAAACATATGGCAGTATATCTATACAGTGTAATAGTTCTCAACAGTGGAAACCAAAAAACTACTGATCCTGTGCAACAACATGGAGGAATCTCAAAAATATTAAGTCACATAAAAGATCTCAGACATGGGGGAGGTGCCAAGATGGCGGCATGAGTAGGTCAGCAGAAATCTCCTCCCAAAACCATATATATTTTTGAAAATACAACAAATACAACTGTTCCTAAAAGAGGGACCAGAAGATACAGTACAATAGCCAGGCTACACCTACATCTGCAAGAACTCAGCATCTCACGAAGGGGGTGAGATACAAGCCACAACATGGTGGGACCCGAGCACTCCCCCTACCCCAGCTCACTGGCACGAGGAAAGGAGTCAGAATGGGGAGGGAGTGGAAGCGCAGGACTGCTAAATAACCAGCCCTAGTAATCCTCACCAGGAGTGCAGACACACATTGCATGGTGTGCTGGATATTAGGGAAATGGAAAAGTAAAATCTGCGAGTGGGTTCCTGCAGCCAGCTCCCCTGGGACAAAAGAAAAGTGAGTGCTTTCTGAAAGTCTTAAGGGACAGGGGCTTCACAGCTGGACGGAATCGTCCAGGCATACTGAGCCCAGCAAGCTGGGAATCCTGAGGTACTTCATGCACCCCAGCCCCCTGAGTGACAATGCAGCTCTGAAACCCCTCACAGTGATTCGCAGCCTGCCATACATTTCCCCGCCGATGCAGCACGCCACAGTGGCCGAGCAGCCGGAAAGCAGCCACACCCACAGCAACCGCCCAGAGTCTCCTCCCAGTGTGCAGCCACCCAGGCCAGACCCAGAGGCCCCCCACTGGCGCGCAGCTGCCCGGTGCATGCAAAGAAAGCTGGGGCAAGGTATGAAGGGGCACTGTTCTTGCAGGAGAACACACATGGCACGCCTACCACTCCCTGCAGGGCTCTGGGGAACCCGCCAGCTGCCCCACCCACGGCGGCTCGGGATTAACCCAGAGGCTGCTCCCAGTGTGTGGGTAACCAACACAGGCAGCAGAGAAGGGCAAAGCAACCAGCAAGCAAGAAGAGACTTTGTTCTCCCAGCTGACACACATGCCACCGGCCTACAACTACCTCTATCGCCATGAAAAGGCAGAAGAATTTGGTCCAGTCTAGAATTACCCAGACAGCCCCTGAGACAGGGCCTGGGGAGATAGATATAACCAATCTCCCTGAAAAATAATTCAAAATAAAGGTCATAACCATGCTGATGGACCAGCAGAGAAATATGCAAGAGCTAAGGGATCAAGTCAGGAGGGAGAATACAGAAATAAAACAATCTCTGGAAGGACTTAAGAGCAGACTAGATGAGGTGTAAGAGACTGTTAATGGAATAGAAATCAGAGAAAAGGAATACAGAGAAGCTAAGGAAGAGAGAGATTAAAGGATCTCCAGAAGTGAAAGAATATTAAGAGAATGTGTGACCAATCCAAACGGAACAATATTCACATTATAGGGGTACTAGAAGAAGAAGAGAGAAAAAGGGATAGAAAGTGTCTTGGAAGAAATAATTGCTGAAAACTTCCCCAAACTGGGGGAGAAAATAGTCGCTCAGACCATGGAAGCACACAGATCTCCAAATACAAGGGACCCAAGGAGAACAACAACAAGATTATATAATAATTAAAATGGCAAAGACCAAAGACAAGGACAGAGTATTAAAGGAAGACAGAAAAAAAGGTCACCTACAAAGGAAAACCCATTGGGCTATCATCAGACTTCTCAACAGAAACCATACAGACCAGAAGAGAATGCATGATATATTTAATGCAGTGAAACAGAAGGGCCTTGAACCAAGAATACCGTATCTAGCACGATTATCATTTAAATATGAAAGAGGGATTAAACAATTTCCAGACAAGCAAAAGTTGAGGGAATTTGCTTCCCACAAACCACCTCTACAGGATATTTTAAAGGGACTGCTCTAGATGGAAGCACTCCTAAGGTTAAATAGATGTCAACAGACAAAATAAAACCACAGCAAAGAAAGCAGACCAACCAAATACTAACTAAAGGCAAAAAATGAAATCAGCTATTCATAAAAGCAGAAAGGAAGCACAAAAGAGTACAGAATAAAGCACCTAACATAAAGAATGGAGGAATAAGAATAAGAAGGGAGAGAAATAAAGAATCATCAGACTATGTTTTTAATAGCTAATAAGTGAGTTAAGTTAGACAGTCAGATAGTAAAAAAGCTACCCCTGAACCTTTGATAACCATGAATCTAAAGCCTGTAATGGCAATAAGTACATCTTTCAATTTTAATCACCCTAAATGCAAATGGACTGAATGCACCAATCAAAAGACACAGAGTAATAGAATGGATAAAATAGCAAGACCCATCTATATGCTGCTTACAAGAGACTCACCTCAAACCCACCCAAAGGCATGCACAGACTAAAAGTCAAGGAATGGAAACAGGTATTTCATGCAAACAATAGGGAGAAAAGGGCAGGTGTTGCAGTACTTGTATCAGACAAAATAGACTTGAAAACAAAGAAAGTAACAAGAGATAAAGAAGGGCATCACATAATGATAAAGGGATCAGTCCAACAAGAGGATATAACCATTATAAATATGCACCCAATACAGGAGACTGACATATGTGAAACAAATACTAACAGAATTAAAGGAAGAAATAGAATGCAATGCATTTATGTTAGGAGACTTCAACACACCACTCACTCCAAAGGACAGATCCACCAGACAGAAAATAAGTAAGGACACAGAGGCACTGAACTACACACTAGAACAGATGGTCCTAACGGACATCTACAGAACTCTACACCCAAAAGCAGCAGGATACACATTCTTCTCAAGTGCACATGGAACATTTTCCAGAATAGACCACATACTAGGCCACAAAAAGAGCCTCAGTAAATTCAAAAAGACTGAAATTCTACCAACCAACTTCTCGGACCACAAAGGCATAAAACTAGAAATAAATTGTACAAAGAAAACAAAAAGGCTCACAAACACATGGAGGCTTAAGAACATGCTCCTAAATAACCAATGGATCAATGACCAAATTAAAGTAGAGAGCAAGCAGTATATGGAAACAAATGACACAGCAGCACAAAGCCTCAACTTCTGTGGAATGCAGCAAAGGCAGTTCTAAGAGGAAAGTATATAGCAATCCAGGCCTATTTGAAGAAGGAAGAACAATCCCAAATGAATACTCTGAAGTCACAATTATTGAAACTGGAAAAAGAAGAACAAATGAGGCTCAAAGTCAACAGAAGGAGGGACATAATAAAGATCAGAGAAGAAATAAATAAAATTGAGAAGAATAAAACAATAGAAAAAAAATTAATGAAACCAAGAGCTGGTTCTTTGAGAACATAAACAAAATAGATAAGCCTCTAGCCAGACTTATTAAGAGAAAAAGAGAATCAACACACATCAACAGAATCAGAAATGAGAAAGGAATCATCACAACAGACCCAACAGAAATACAAAGAATTATTAGAGACTACTATGAAAACCTATATGCTAACAAGCTGAAAACCTAGAAGAAATGGACAACTTCCTAGAAAAATACAACCTTCTAAGACTGACCAAGGAAGAAACACAAAATCTAAACAAACCAATTACCAGAAAAGAAATTGAAGCAGTAATCAAAAAACTACCTAAGAACAAAACCCCCGGGCCAGATGGATTTACCTCAGAATTTTATCAGACATACAGAGAAGATATAATTCCCATTCTCCTTAAAGTTTTCCAAAAAATAGAAGAGGAGGGAATACTCCCAAACTCATTCTATGAAGCCTACTTCACCCTAATACCAAAACCAGGCAAAGACCGCACCAAAAAAAATCACAGACCAATATCCCTGATGGACGTAGATGCAAAAATACTCAACAAGGTATTAGTGAACCGAATTCAAAAATACATCAAAAGGATCATACACCATGACCAAGTGGGATTCATCTCAGGGATGCAAGGATTGTGCAACATTCGAAAATCCATCAACATCATCCACCACATGAACAAAAAGAAGGACAAAAACCACATGATCATCTCCATAGATGCTGAAAAAGCATTGGACAAAATCCAACATCCATTCATGATAAAAACTCTCAACAAAATGGGTATAGAGGGCAAGTACTTCAACATAATAAAGACCATACATGACAAACCCACAGCCAACATCATACTTATTAACAGCGAGAATCTGAAAGCTTTTCCTTTAAGATGGGGAACAAGACAGGGATGCCCACTCTTCCCACTGTTACTCAACATAGTACTGGAGGTCCAAGCCATGGCAGTCAGGCAATACAAAGAAATACAAGGCATCCAGATTGGTAAAGAAGTCAAATGGTCACTATTTGCAGATGACATAATATTGCAGATAAAAACCACAAAGACTGCACTCCAAAACTACTAGAACTAATATCTGAATTCATCAAAGTTGCAGGATACAAAATTAATACACAGAAATCTGTTTATTCCTTTACACTAACAATGAACTACTAGAAAGAGAAATCAGGAAAACAATTCCATTCACAATTGCATCAGAATAAAATACCTAGGAATAAACCTAACCAAGGAAGTGAAAGACCTATACCCTGAAAAGTACAAGACACTTATTGGTCTCCCCCCGCTTCTGACCTGCAGATAAGGGAGGAGACGCGATGTGATATCAAAGATCTAAAAGGACCAGCCAGAGGACTCAGGGCTTAACAGTGCAAGAGTGGTGCTGAGAGGGCACCTGTCATATTTATTGATCAAATGGTTGTTAACAACAATAAATTTTGTGTAGGGGACTCAATACACAATCGTTAATCAACCACAAGCCTAACTCTCAACAGTCTCCAATCTTCTGAAGCATAACAAACAAATTTTTACATGGTGAGCAAGTTCTTACATGGTGAACAATGCAAGGGCAGTCCTTTTCACAGAAACTTGCGGTTTTGTTTACACATCATGAACTATAAACAGTCAAGTCAGATATTATTCATTTGATTTTTATACTTGATTTATATGTGAATTCCACAACACTCTTAAGAGATATTAAAGAGGACACTAACAAATGGAAAGTCATCCCATGCTCTTGGCTAGGAAGAATTAATATTGTCAAAATGGCCATCCTGCCTAAAGCAATCTACAGATTCAGTTCAATCCCTATCAAAATGCCAACAGCATTCTTCAATAAACTGGAACAAATAGTTTTAAAATTCATATGGAACCACAAAATACCCCAAATAGCCAAAGCAATCGTGAGAAGGATGAATACAGCAGTGGGGGATCTCGCTTCCCAATTTCAAGCTCTACTACAAAGCCACAGTAATCAAGACAATTTGGTACTGGCACAAGAACAGAGCCACAGACCAGTGTAACAGAATAGAGAGTCCAGATATTAACACAAACATACGGTCAATTAATATATGATAAAGGAGCCATGGACATACAATGGGAAAATGACAGCCTCTTCAACAGCTGGTGCTGGCAAAACTGAACAGCTACATGTAAGGGAATGAAACTGGATCATTGTCTAACCCCATACACAAAAGTAAATTTGAAATGGATCAAAGATCAGAATGTAAGTCATGAAACCATAGAACTCTTAGAAAAAAATATAGGCAAAAATCTCTTGGACATAAACATGAGCAACTTCTTCATGAACATATTTCCCCGGATAAGGGAAACAAAAGCAAAAATAAAGAAGTGGGACTATATCAAGCTGAAAAGCTTCTGTACAGCAAAGGACACCACCAATAGAAGAAAAAGCCATCCTACAGCATGGGAGAATATATTCATAAATGACATATCCGATAAGGGGTTGACATCCAAAATATATAAAGAGCTCACACACCTCAACAAACAAAAAGCAAATAATCCAATTAAAAAATGGGCAGAGGAGCTGAGCAGACAGTTATCCAAAGAAGAAATTCAGATGGCCAACAGACACATGAAAAGATGCTCCACATCGCTAGTCATCAGAGAAATGCAAATTAAAACCACAATGAGATATCACCTCACACCAGTAAGGATCGCCACCATCCAAAAGACAAACAACAGCAAATGTTGGCGAGGTTGCAGAGAAAGGGGAACCCTCCTCCACTGCTGGTGGGAAGGTAAATTAGTTCAACCATTGTGGAAAGCAGTATGGGGGTTCCTCAAAAAGCTCAAAATAGAAATACCATTTGACCCAGGAATTCCACTCCTAGGAATTTACCCTAAGAATGCAGCAGCCCAGTTTGAAAAAAACAGATGCACCCCTATGTTTATAGCAGCACTATTTACAATAGCCAAGAAATGGAAGCAACCTAAATGTCCATCAGTAGATGAATGGATAAAGAAGAAGTGGTACATATACACAATGGGATATTATTTAGCCATAAGAAGAAAACAAATCCTACCATTTTCAACAACATAGATGGAGCTAGAGGGTATTATGCTCAGTGAAATAAACCAGGTGTAGAAAGACAAGTATAAATGATTTCACTCAACTTTGGAGTATAACAACAGAGAAAAAAACTGAAGGAGCAAAACGGCAGCAGAATCACAGAACCACGAATGGAATAACAGTTACCAACCAAAGGGAAAGGGACAGGGGAGGATGGGTGGGAATGGAGGGATAAGCGAGGGGAAAAAGAAAAGGGGCATTATGATTAGCATGTATAATGCGGGGGTTAGGCACAGGGAGGGCTGTACAACACAGAGAAGTAGTGACTATAGCATCTTACCATGCTGATGGACAGTGACTGTAATGGGATATGTGGGGGGGACTTGGTGATGGGGGAGTCTAGTAAACATAATTCTCCTCATGTAATTGTAGATTAGTGATACCAAAAAAAAATATCAGACACAAAATATATGAAATTCTAGAAAAGGTAAAATTATAGTGACAGAAATGAGCTCAATGATTGTCAGGGTAGGAAAAGGAGAGTGATCACAGAAGGGGTATAAGGCAAATTTTTTGTGGAGACGGCAATGTTTTATGTGTGTGTGTGTGTGTGTGTGTGTGTGTATCACACACACACACACACACACACACTCCACAATAAGACACCACTTTATACCCACTAGTATAACTATCATCAAAAAAACTGATGATTTGGCAAGGACATGGATAAATTGGAACCCATGTATTTATTGCTGGTAAATGTAAAATGGTGGAGCTTCTTTGGAAAACAGTTTGGCAGTTCCTCAAAAAGTTAAACTTAGATTTACCATATGACTTGGCAATTCCATTCCTATATATTTGCCCAAAAGAAATGAAAATTTATTTCCATGTAAAACCTATATGTGAATGTTTATAGCAACATTATTCATAATAGCCCAAAAGTAGAAACCACTCAAATCTCCCATCAACTGACAAATGGATAAATAGTCTTGTATGCCTACACTGGAGCATTAATCAGAATTAAGTTGAATGAAATACTGATAAATGCTACAGTGTGTACCTCAAGAACAGTATGCTAAGTGAAAGGAGTCATAAAAGGACTATATCTTGTGTGATTCCATTTACATGAATTGTTCAAAGTAGGCACATATGTAACAGCAGAAAGTAAATCAAGATGCGTAGGGCTGGAGGAGGTGGTGGTGAATAAGGAGTGACTCCTAATGGAGAAGGGATTTGTTTGAGAACAGGAGTGAAATCTAAAATTAGATAGTGGTAATGGTTGCACAACCTTGTGAATACACTAAAAACCATTGAATTATACCTTTTAAATAGGTGAACTGTTTGGTATATAAATTATGTTTCAAGCTAACGTTTATACACACAAACTACCCAATTTGTTTTTAAAAAATATTTTTCTGCCCATTGAAGATATTGATGGAGTTTTTTATTTTTGTGATGTTAAAGGGGAAATGAAAGTACTAAAAGTGGTTAAAATTTCAACATCTATGATAATACATATGTTGTACTTAAATTTCACTTTATTGTGCATTAATTATTTCACTAAAATGTGCATGTTGATCAAAGGGAAAAAATTAACCTAAAATATGTATGATAAGCTTCCAATTATTGAATTATTTGCTGTATACTAGGCCATGTGCTATAATTTAACATCCTAAAAATAAGGTAGTGTTTTCTTCAGTTTATTGATGATGAAACCAAGTCCCAAAACCAAAAATCACATCTGTTTTTACTTAAAATAGTACCTTGTTGTTACACAGTGTGATTTTTATTAGCCAGGTATTATTCCATTTTCTGGTGGTTAAGTATGTTTGAAAAATGAATTCTATAATATTGAACAAGTGAACAGTTTTTAGTTGATAATTCTATTAATGAATATAATGTGCTTCTGATGAGTTGCTTTTTTGGTATATGTTTCTAGGAATGAAATTACTGATTCCGTAATTTAATTACCAGTGATTAATCTAATGCCTTTGTCCTTATTTATTGACTGTTTTAGTGAATTGTCATTTGTCCATTTAGCAAGTGCCATCTTAATATTTTTCTTAAAATTGTAAATGATCTCTTTATATATGGAAATTAATATTAAATTGCTTATACTTATATAAATACACTTCTAGCATATGTATCATTCAATTTTAGTTTTGTTGTTTTTCACTAGTTATTAGGCATTGAGTTTGGGGAAGGGGGGATAAACTATAAGTAAGCTTAGCTGTAAATTACAGAGCAAAAAAATCACAAAGTAACTTCTCCCTCCTCCCGCCCTGAAAATGTTATATGAATATGATATTTAGATTCTGTATATGTTTTGCCACAATGCAATTAGGATACAGTTACTAATCTAGTAGTGTTACTAATTTAGATTTTCTTGTTTTAATAGTGCACTGGTAAAACTAATGAATAAATCAATAGAGGGGACAGCAGATGATGAAGAGGAGGGTGTAAGTCCAGATACAGCTATTCGTTCAGGACTTGAACTCCTTAAGGTATCTTTGAAACAATTTTGTCTCCATGCATTTTTTGCAGTCATAATTTGAATTCCCATAAAAATGTCTAAGACTCAGGCTTTATAAAATTGGAAACTATTCACAAAATTAAAAATATGTGCTGGAAACCATATTTTATAAAAATATGTTTTTTAACTTTATAATGTAATTATTTTACATTATAATTTTTGGGTGTTTTGGCTGTTTCATTTGTCGTTAACATGCCTGCTGTGTTTTAACAATATGTGCTAAATGATTTAGTCTTACCTGTCAGTGAACTTGGCATCTTGGGTAGTAAGAATGCTCACAGGAATAATTATATGACAGCATCTGTCTGGCCAGGGAATTTTTAAACAATTGATGATAATAATAGACACCAGAGAACTCAGAAAATTGAGTAGGAAGGACTTTGTGGATAAACTGTCACTTTGTCTAGGGGAAACACAGAATAGTCAAAGAGAATAATTCTGAGCATATTTTAGGAATCACTGGGAGTCTAGCCTGACTAGAGAAAAGGATTGCTTTGGGGAGTAATGGGAGAAAAGGTTGGTTCCAGATTGTGGAGTGCCATTGAGCCAGAAAGGTTTTTTTTATCAGGGTCTTTTAACCTGGCTTTTGATATGATACAACAGCTTTCATTGGATGGAGTAAGAGAGAAGAAATTGAAGGCAGAAATATTTAGACAACTACAACATACAAAGTAAGGAAGCAGAGACAAATCAGTGCAGTGGATGTTGGAAAAGAGAGCATGAGATTGTATTGGAATGGTCTTAAATGTCATTTCATGGAAAGAATTAATATGATGTTCATGAGAAAGATTCTAATTAATTATATTTTAATAATGGAGTTTTATTTTAAATAGTTTCAAGAGTGAAATCTTTAAGATAAACATTTTTAATTGGTTTGATTCTGTTTTTCAAATTTAATTATCCATTTTGTATAAATGAAAATCTTATAGGTAAACATTACCTCTGTAAGCCTCACCAAATGAAACAATCTCGCCACTTATAACCCATTAAATAAGTGCTTATAATAAGTTAATGATAACTACATACTCCATTCCTCTGTCTCCCTGCTTCTCCACTTTTAGCCCTTATTTCTAAATATTATACTAACTAAATTTTTTCAACTTAATGGAAGGTAAACTTTGTAGACATGTTACATCTAACTTGCTATAAAAACTTAAGGATAGACTGGGACTTATGTCATAATAAATAAAGGAATAATTATTTATGTTTGTAATCATGATTAAAATTTCATAATAATGACTTCCTTATTTAGATTTTATGAGTGAACTTTTTGTTATAGATTTATTTCCTGATAGAGTATCATTTTGCTACTGAAGTAAAGATCTGTTTTAGCATTTTGTTCACATCACAATATCACACTCCATTAAAAAGAAGTCACATTTTCTGCATTCCCAGTATCAGAATAGACAAAGAAGTGAAGAAGAAAATTGGGCAAAGGCTGCTTATCAGCTGTCTTAAGGAATCTGCTGCACAGTACTTCTGTTAATGTCTCATTAGCCACAGCTAACTGTAAGGGAGGCTTTGAGATATGATCTTTATTCTGTGTAACTAGCGTATGCAGCCCATAATTTTAAATTTATAGTAGAAAATAATTATCTTCTTTTAATGGATTAAAACCATTGTCTGTACTTCTAAAGTTATATCTATTTCTCCAGGTTCTGTCTTTCACACATCCTACCTCGTTCCACTCTGCAGAGACATATGAGTCCCTGTTACAGTGCCTCAGAATGGAAGATGACAAGGTAGCAGAAGCTGCTATACAGATTTTTAGAAACACAGGCCACAAAATAGAAACAGACTTACCCCAGATACGATCGTGAGTATATTTTTTCTAGTAGTAAACACACTAGGTTTCTAATGTGGGAACCATAGAGTTCATTGTTTCCCTTTTATGTAGGAAGACAGGAGAGAAGAAAGATAACTTTTACTTAGAAGCTGCTCTTCTGTATCCTTTGTTTCATCCTTTCTCTGCCTCACACTCCTCCCCCACCATTAGAATATAGACAGAAGAGCAAACTGAAACTCTATTTATAACTAAATGATTTAAAAATACTAATGATCAAAAGTTATAGAATTTAGAATTTGTGATTAATAGATCTTCCTAATCTATGTATGTTCATCGTTTTCTTCCTAACTGGGTTATAAAAATTCAATAGCTACTACCTTCATTTTCACCAAAGAATGGGAAAATCAAGTAATGTGTGTAATATAAAATATTTTATTAGTTGCTGGGTTGTTGGCAGCGGTGCTTTTATTGTTTTGATCTCTCCCTCTAGATTACCTCTGTTTTCCTGATAAGAATGAAGTACCTTTAAAGAAAAGAAAAAGGAAAAATAAAAAGAATGAAGTTCATTTTGGTATTCTCACTTTGGCATCTTAAAGAGGTTGCCTTAGGATCAAACTTGTGCTGAGAGTTTATATTTAAATATATAATGTGGGAGATATCTTTTGGAGGAAGAACAAATTGTAATAGCTGTTGAATCAGATGTTCAGGGTATATGCAAATAGTTCAGTGCAGATCTAAATCAAACCAGTTTTTCCTCACAGGGTAATAACAGGACCAGAGGACTCCTAAGGATTTACTAAATTTGTGAATGGATAATTTAATATGAGAAGGAATTGTATATTTATTGAATTCTCTTAATTAGAAATACTATATTGGCTAATATAGAAGAATTATACATTCAGTCCCTGCTTTCAAGGAGTTTATAGTCTAGAGGAGATAATCTTTAAATTTGTACTTTATAGAAAAGAAATCACTGACACAGTAGGATAAAGTTTCTGGTGAGTTGTTTAAGGTAGAAAAATAATATACATTGTTTAAGGTAAAGAATTTATTTTTAAAGGAGTCGATCCCAAAGGAAGCGGTGGAAAAATAGATATAGGTGGAAGAGTTAACTTTCGACACAAGGAATAAAACCTCTTATTCTTAAGACTATTGCAGAAGGAAGGAGAGAATCACTAAAAAGCAGAAAAGGACATCACTGCAGACCTCACTATAATCTTAATAGCATCACTGCATTAGAGCAAACGAGAAAAACAAGGAAAAACATTAAAGTTTGTTTATGTGTCATTCGAATAAAAGAATTAATAATACAGTTAACAACTTGATCACTGTAATTTCATTTGTAACTTAGTGTACATGTACTGTTTATAAGAGCTGTTAGTTTGATAAGTGAGTTTGTGAAAGAAAGACTTAAACAGTGCTCAGTCAAGAGGCTGTTTGGGCATGGAGATCCCTCTCAAAATTCCAAACCTGCATGGAGGGAAATATGACATATTCATAAAAATTAAATCAGACTTATACTGACTAGCATATATTCAAGTTTTCTGAGGTGTATGACCTGGGGTCTGGGTATTTCTCTTAATGTCCAGCCCCCCATTATCATAAGAGGGCCCTTTGTCACCATTGCATTAAATGTGTGACAGGTATCTTTCCTTAAATTTTTATTTTGCCTCATAAATTTTCTTCTTATGAGAAAAAACTTACATGTTCATTGTAAAATCTGAAACTTTAGAAAATGTAAAGAAAAAAGGTCACTATTAACATTTTGGTATATGTATTTTTATGAATGTTTTGTCTATTTGTGCATGCCTGTGTTTTTATGGTCAATACAAACATGCTGTTTTCTTCATTCTAGTTATTGTTTTCCCATACCATCAACATTTAATGCTTTAAGACCGTAATTTGTATTTCCATAGTACAGGTTGTTTACTTTAATCTACAATGTCGGTATAGAGGTTAAAAGCAATGGGTTTTGGAAATGAAATGCTTATCTTCAAATCCCAGCTCCACTATTTCCTGTGTGTCATCTTAAGAAGCTTAAATAAATAAATTTTTGTGCTCTAGTTTTCTCATCTGTTTAGTAAATATAATAGTCCTCTTTGGGTGATTATGTGGATTAGTTGAACTAATCCATATAAAAAACACTTAGAATGGTGCTTGGCACAAGCACTCAGTAACTGTTAGATGTTTTTATTACATACATATCAATATGTATGTGTCTGTATCCTTGCATACTTTTTTTCACTGCTGTGATCCTTTCATCTTTTCTGTAAAACTTGGCCTTTTTGCTACATTTTTCCCATGGCTGTTTTAAAATAACTGAAGGGGATTATGAAAGGGAAGTGGAAAATTAAGAATACCTACTTAGAAGATAAAGTAAAAGTATGGCATGGGGCAAGTTTTAGATTATAAATTAAGCGTGGCTTATTTCTCCATATTCATGAGGTGGATTTTAAAATGAAAATTCTCCTGAAGCAGCCTTTTTCTTAGATTCTTCTTGGAGACAGAAAAGAGCTTTAAATCTTTCTCTAGATCAGGTAATTTTTAAGAGATGCTTCTCTGTCAGCAAACTTCGAAATGGTTATGGGGAGAGAGTAGGAGACAACCAAAAAACCTACTTGTAGTTCATGGGCTTTTTTTTTTTTAACTATGATATTATTTTTTGCAGGACGTTAATTCCTATTTTACATCAGAAAGCCAAGAGAGGTACTCCACACCAAGCAAAACAGGCTGTTCACTGTATACATGCCATATTCACAAATAAAGAAGTCCAACTTGCACAGATTTTTGAGGTATATAAAATTTATAAGTTGTATTTATGTTGATTTTTATTTTCATGCTTGTAGTTTGATAAAGATAGAAGATAGGATTTCTTTTTAGCTCTTTAGACTTACTCTAAAGTATAAATTCTATGGGAGCAGGGACTGTTTAAATCAGCAGTGTATTGCTAGCTTTTAAATAAGATTACATGTTCAAATATTACATATGGAAAGATGTTTTGTGTGTTTGTGGTAGAACATTTTACTTAATTTTAGCTTTATTGGCTCAGTGATCCATTTATCCTCAGAAAGTATTAGTAGATGACTTTGCACCACCTAGTTTAAAGTACCTGACAGTCCTCCTAAAAATTAGTACTGTTTGTGTTTCCTTATGTATGATCCTTGTCCAGATTCCACTACTAAAAGGGTATACCTATTAACATAAACTGGGTCCAGTATGAACAGAACCCAGTGAACCCTTATATTTTATGGCCCATGGTCATTTAAAATGCCCCCACAGGGCAAAAAATTCCACCACCATAGCAAACCTATTGTAGATGGCTTGAAAATAATGCTGGTTTGATGATGCAGAATGTTCTTGTTTTTATTTCTACCTTTTAGATGGGCTTCATTTTTTCCTTTTATCTTTCTTCTGCCTTCTTATAATATTATTAAATTTCAGTAGGTGAAATAAGAATCGAGTGTCTAATATGACTGAAGTTACTTTTAATTATAGCATTAGGATAGATTTGCTTGGGCATGATAAATTCAGAAGGACTAAGGAACATTCACTGTTTCTGTAGACTAGATATTTATAAAACAAACTGGTAATTTTGACCGCTTTCTTTTTATAGCCACTCAGTAGAAGTCTGAATGCTGATGTACCAGAACAACTTATAACTCCATTAGTTTCATTGGGCCACATTTCTATGTTAGCACCAGATCAGTTTGCTTCCCCAATGAAATCTGTAGTAGCAAATTTTATTGTGAAAGATCTGCTAATGAATGACAGGGTAAGTTTCTTATTTAATTAAACATAGAATCAAGAGATTAAGACTGTTTTCATCTTTATCACAGAAACATTTCTCCTTTTCTCTCGAGAACACCACCACTTCTTCTCTCCTTTTAAAATTATGTATTTTTCCTCTTTATTTATTTACTTAAATTTCCAAACAACATCCTTACTTCAGTGTTGCCATTACTACAACTTAACATTTAAGAAAGAAAAATGAGAACATGAGATAAATGAATCATGAAGTAAAAAATATGTCAGATGTTACTTTCCTAACATTTGAAAAACAGTTTAGTGAAATGCTAGAATTCTATTTTATCAAAATTTTTAAAACTATAGGTGGAATTGTGTTTGACTAGTATTTTAAAATATAATTACTTTGCACTTTTAGTATTAAATTTATATATTCTGTTTTAGTTACAGAATTCTGTGTGTGTGTGCACATGCTGATTTATTATCTTTGAGTTGGGAACCAGGAATGTAGAGCCTGAGAAGACTGTCCAAGTGATTTCTGAAACACACCTTTGATTAGCAATCACTGCTTTACATAATCAGCAGAACAGAAAGGCACAGTACAGTATGGGAGAATACATTTGTAAATCATTTATCTGATAAGAGGTTAACGTCCAAAATATATAAACAACTTGTACAACTCAACACCAGAAAAAAAAATAACCTAATTAAAAAATGGGCAGAGGACCTGAGCAGACATTTCTCCAAAAAAGAAATACAGATGGCCAACAGACACATGAAAAGATGCTCCCATCTCTAATCATTAGGGAAATGCAAATCAAAACCACAATGAGATATCATCTCACACCAGTCAGAATGGCCACAATCCAAAAGACAAGAAATAACAAGTGTTAGTGAGGATGTGGAGAAAAGGGAACCCTCATACACTGTGGGAATATCAATTGGTGCAGCCACTGTGGAAAGTGGTATAGAGGTTCCTCAAAAAACTAGAAAAACCATTAGACCCAGTAATTCCACTTCTAGGAATTTACCCAAAGAAAACAAATTCCTGATTTGAAAAGATATGTACCCCTATGTTTATTGACGCATTATTTACAATAGCCAAGACATAGAAGCAACCTAAGTGTCCATCAGTAGATGAATGGATAAAGAAGATGTGGGACAGATACACAATGGAATATTTTTCAGCCATAAAAAGAAATGCTGCCATTTGCAACAACATGGATGGATCTAGAGGGTATTTTGCTCAGTGAAATAAGTCAGGTGGAGAAAGACAAATATCATAGGATTTCACTTATTTGTGGAATATAAATACAAAGCAAAGCAGAAGGAACAAAACAGCAGTAGAGTCGTAGACACTGAGAAGGGACTGGTGGTTACCATGTGGGAGGGACTGAGGTGGGTAGGTGGGAGGAGGATGAGGGGGATAAAGGCTCACAAAAATTCTCAATCATAATGTAGGTTGGTCACAGGGATAGTAGTACAGCATGGACAATATAGTCAATGATTCTGTAACATCTTCCTATGTTGACAGATAGTAGCCGTACTAGTGGGGATGAGGATTTAATAATAAAGGTAACTGTAGAATCACTGTGTTGTATACTTGAAACTAATATTAGACTATGTCAATAAAAAAAGAAAATCACTACTTTACCAAATGGATCTAAATTAAAGAATTATTGAATGAGAGAGAAATCTTTTTAACTGCTGGATCATTGTGGATGACTTTTAAATGCAGTGCTCACTTACCCAGTTTACCTAATCCTTCTACATAGGCCAGTAGTCTTTGAGCTCTCAGTATCCATGCTTAAGAAGATGGACACTTGCTAGTGCACTCCCTCTTTTTCCTATCCCTCAAGGATAGAAGAGGTAGGCCAAAGTCTCATTCCCACTCAACGCATTTATGCTGTTCTTCACACTGGCAGTAGAAATGGCTGGCAACAAGTGTGAAATTTAAGGCATTAATCATCAGATAATGACTTGGTTGTTGATAGATTATATTTCAAGATGGTTCTTTTTTTTTTTTTTTTTGGTCTGCGATTAAAATAATATGTATAATATAAACTTTGCCATTTTCACCATTTTAAGTGGACAGTTCACTTACATTATATACACCCACAGTCTTGTTTTTGTTTTGGGTGTTTTGTTTTAAAAAAAAACATAAGTTTAATAACATGTATATCTCCTGTATATTTGGGAGATACCAAGGAAAACCAAATAACTCTCCCAACTGAGTCAAGCGACCACTTAAAGTAAATGCACCCACATTGTTGTAAAATCATCACTATTTCCAGAACTTTATCATTTCAGACAGAAACTCTGTATCCATTAACCAATAATTCCCCATTGCCTCCTCCTCCCAGCCCCTGGTAATCTTTATTCTATTTAATCACTTTATGAGTTTGCCTATTCTAGGTATGTATTATCATGCAATATTTGTCCTTTTTTGCCTGGCTTGTTTCCCTTGATATAATGGTTTCAAAGTTCTTTTGTGTTATAGTATGTATATATTATTGATGGACACTTGGGTTTTTTCCCACCTTTTGACAATATGAATAGTACTGATAGGAGCATTTGAGTCCGTTTTCAAATCTCTTGGGTATATATCTAGGAGTGAAATTGCTGGGTCACATGGTCATTCTATGTTGAACTTTTTGAGGGACTGCCAAACTATTTTCCACAGTGGCTTGTAACATTTTACATTCTCACAGGAAATGCACAAAGCTTCTAATTTCTCCTCATCTTTGCCAACACTTAATTCTTTTCTGGTTTTTTGATACTAGCCATCTTAGTATGTGCAGAGTTGTTCTTATTATTTTGATTTGTGTTTCCCTAATGACTAATGATGTTGAGGACTCTTCATGTGTTTACTGGACATTTGTATATCATCTTTATATTTTCAAAGTCCTTTGCCCACTTTTTAAAATTGAAATATAGTTGATAATATTATATTGGTTTCAGATTACAACATAGTGATTCAATAATTATATACATTACTCAATGCTTACCATGTTAAGCATAGTTACTCTGTTACAATACCAAGATATTACAATATTATTGGTTATATTCTGTATGCTGTACCTCCATTGCTGAGACTAGTTTATTTTATAATTTGAAATTCATACCTCTTTATTCCTTTCACCTATTTCACCCATTCCCCCACCCCCCAACTTTGCCCACTTTTAATTAGGTTGTTTGTTTTGGTTGTTATGTTGTAAGAATTCTATATGTTGAATATTAGACCCTTATCAGATGTTTGCCAGATCCAAAATCATCATGATTTTCTCCTGTATCTTCTAAGAGTTTTATAGTTTTAGCTCTTATAATTAAGAACGTTGATCCATTTTTAGTTAATTTTTGTATATGATATAAGAGAACAGTCCAGCTTCATTCTTCTGCTTTTAGACATCTAGTTTTTTCAGCACCATTTGTTGAAGACATTGTTCTTTCCACAATAATTGCTCTTAGCACCCTTGTTAAAAATCAGGTGACCATATATGTGAAGGTTTTCTGGGTTCTCTACTTCATGCGGTTGGTCTATATGTCTATGTTTATGTCAGTACCAGCCATACTACCTTGATTACTATATATTTGTAATAAATTTCAAAATTGGGAAGTTTGAGTCCTCTGACTGTTCTTTTCCATGCTCCACTTGTTGACTTTTCCTGTTGATTTCCTAGAGCACTTCATTGTTCAGCATGAAAAACTCAATGAGAGAAACTTTGAAATTCTTTCTACAAGTTAAATTTATTCCATTATCTGTAGTCAACAGGTGAGAAGAATGGAAAATTGTGGTCTCCAGATGAAGAAGTTTCCCCTGAAGTACTAGCAAAGGTAAGTTTGTATAGTTCTTGATAACTTTTATTTTGAAATGATGACTGTTCATGGATACACCCTTTTTTTTTTAAAGCTAATAAGCATTTTTTAAATAATGTGCTTTATTTTTAAAATCAGAGGTTGTGTGTTTCTCAAAGAAATTATAGTTGTCATTGAGTTATTTATATATAGATATATGTCAGCATCTTCTGTAGAACTTCTGCCTGCTAAAACAATTTTGATGAGACTGTTTTACACAGAGATTGTTGTAGAATATTGATCCTTAGAAGCATCTCAGGTCTAGCTTCACCGCCACTATCTATCTATAAGCATGTGAATATTAAGTAAGCAAAAACAGGTAGTTGTCCTCAAATTGGTAATCTTTGATAGATGTAAATTGTACTAAAAAAAAAGCTTATTTTTAAAGTGGTAGTCTTTAAAAATTTTAAACTAAGAATTTAAAACAAGTCTTCTTTATTATCATCTTCCTTGATAATATGATTCACCTTGTATAGCTTCATAGTAGTCATATATTCCATCAATTCCTTTTTCCAAGTTGTCTATTCAGTAAATAATAACTGTATCCTTCAGCTAGTTTTTTCATGTTTATTGGTAATGCTCTTTTGAGTAGAAGCCTCCAAGTATTACCACAAATAACTATGGAATCTCCTCTGTTTTTATCAGAATGTAAAATAAGACTGAATCAGACATGATGGTTTCTTCAAAATAGTTTTTCATTACTACAAAAAATATTAAAGCCTGATTTCTTTTTAATCACTATAATTGGTATAGTTTAAATAGTTCTCTTTAAGCAATGTATTTTCAAATAATCTGAAAATCTTAGACAGCTGCCCACGTAAAGTTCATGAGCCAGACCTTGGGCAAGATACCTATCATGGTAATGTGTCTCAGCTGCCTTATCTGCTGGACATGAGAGTACCTTCCATAGAGTTGTTTAGGAGATTAAGTATGTTCATACATGTATAGCTCTGGGAGAAGTGCCTGGTATAGATTAAACAGAATAAATATTCTTATTGTTATTATCCTACAGACTTCTTTAATAAATATGTCTGCTGGCAATTAAGCAGTCTCATTAATCTAATTAAAATAAATTAATCTTCCCTTTAATTGGAATTTGAAGTTGTTTTCTTTTTTTAGCATGTTAATATTTTATAGGTACAGGCAATTAAACTTCTGGTAAGGTGGCTGTTGGGTATGAAAAACAACCAGTCTAAATCTGCCAATTCAACTCTTCGGTTATTATCAGCGATGTTGGTCAGTGAGGGTGACCTGACAGAGCAAAAGAGGATCAGGTGAGATTTTTCTCCCTTTCCAGTTTTCTTAGCTCAAAATGTTAATAGAGTTTACATAGGAATTATTTACTTAGTTAATATTGAATGTTGTGCCATGTGCTTTGGGATCAAATCTTATGTACTCAGGGTTTATATCTCAGTGATAGTATATTTTCCTTCACTCCTAAAGACTGTTTTTTTTCCGGTAAATTTTCAGTCATAATCATTGTATAATGTCACCTTAGGTTCAACATTTGGTTCAGTTAAGCAAGTATTTGTTGAATTACTAATCTTTATAAAACACTATGAAAACCATTGCATCAAAAACAGATAAAATTCAGTTTCTGCCTGAGGGAACTTACCCTGTAGTATAGTGATTGAACAAGTAGAGCACTACCACAAAAGGAATAAAAATTTCAAGTGGAGATACAAAGCAGGAAGAGTCACAGTTTCCTAGTGGTCTGCAAACTATATAGGGTTCTGCCAATGCAAAAAAATTTGTTTCCATTTCTACACATTTTCACTCTTCAAATCTGTGAAATTACCGTTCTTCTTTCTGTTCCTTTTAAAATGAAAATAAAAGCCAACTTTTTTATGACCCTTCTTTGTTTCTTTCAAATTCTTGCTTTACTAGGGTTTAGAAGCACCAGCAGAAATAACAGGAATTCTACTTGTGATGCATTCCTACTTTAAAATTTGTGTTAGATGACAGATTTAATTATTCATTTATGCATTCAGTATTTATTGATCCATTCATAGGACACTGCTATACTTTTTAAAAATCACTCCCTCCAATGAGTATACATTTTGGTGGAGGACATAGGAAATAAGTAATTACAGTAGAGGTGCTGAATGCTTTGATAAACTGAAGAAAACCATGAAAAACTACTTTTATCATAGAATAAACCAAGTGTTGCTTTGTATGAACAGATTGAAGATTATAGCTGAGTTAGGGATACTGAGCAGTTTTAAATTTGGGGAAATTATATATGGTGTATGTCAGGCATAATAAGCTCTTGTGAATCAGGGATAAATAGGCAGGATCCCCAACAGAGATGAAGACTATGTTATTAATTTACTTTTTGAAAAGATGTTTAACATCACTAAATACAATCAGGGCAATTTAAACTTAAATGATACCTCTTGCCTATCAAATCAGCAAAGAAATCGATTCCCTTATTACTCCTGTGAATATAAATTGGCACATTCTAAGCAAAACAGTTTGGCATTTTGTGTCTAGATCCTTAAAAATGTTATCCTTTGACTATTTTTATACTCATGAAATAATTTTAGAAATCATGCATAATACACACACAAACGTGTTCCAGCATTTAAAAATATTATCACAAAAAATAGGGGAATGCTTAACTATGGAACTCACATAATGAAATATTAGTCAGATCTTAATTAGTTATTACATATTCTGTGAATCAAACTTACACAACTCTACACTCCATTTACTAGCTTTATGAACCTGTGGAAATCACTTTTCTAAGCCTCAGTTTCCTCATAGAGTCTAAATTAAATGAGATAAAGCCTGTAAAATGTTTCATACACTGCCTGGCGCAGAGCTAAGCACCAAATATTAGCTATTTTAAGTTCCTGAATCATTTGCTTCAGAAGCATTTGAGGGTCCCTCATTGTTACCAGTGCTCACTTTGACAGTCCCATTCTGCCATGTTTTCAAGAGTGCTGTGTTTTCTCTTGTGTGCTAAACAGTAGTCCCTTGTTTATTCAGGCCAGCTTTCCACATTTCCTAAAGTCTTCGAAATATCAAAGTCATGCCGTGTTCCACAAAGAAACTGAAGAAGACTGTCCTTTCACCCCATTGTCACATTTTGCCATTTAAGTAATAAAAGTCTACTGCATGGGTGTGGGAGTGCCTGAACCTCATAGGTCCCCTTTGAAAACTTTATACTACAAAAGCAGATTGGTCCCAGAGACTAGTACTGGCTCGCATCTCCATCTCCTTTCCTTTTAGATATTTGTCTAATGACCCCCACTTTTCTGGTGCAAGTCAGTTCCTAATTAGGCTTAAGCTAATTTCTATTATGGGTGTGTATGTGTGTGTGTGTGTGTGTGTGTGTATACACATTAAGAAATAGATTTTAAATGATAGGTGATTTTTAATTTTTCAGGGTTTTTTTTTCAAATCAAGTTTTCTACAAGGAATGTATATTCTTCCTAGAATAAGGAATACAGTTCCTAACATGAATGGTGATTCCTAGTGTAGCAGTTGGTGTGGTTGTGCTCATAAGCAGAGTTGGTTGGCTGTGGTGGAGGATCTAAGCTAAAGTATAACTAAAAATGAAGGCAGCTAAATTTTTTATCAGATAGAGTGATTTGAGTTTTTTTCCCTGTGTTGAGTTCAAAGATTCAAAGGAGCTCTCCCATGTATTTACATTATGACATTTTAAGCATAAATAATGCTAAAGATTTTAACACTCAAAAAGGAATCAAAGCATTTTTATGAATAATAATGGTTATAGGAAATGTTTATTTCTTTTTTGTTTGTTTATAGTAAATCTGATATGTCTCGCTTGCGATTAGCTGCTGGTAGTGCCATAATGAAGCTTGCTCAGGAACCTTGTTACCATGAAATTATAACCCCAGAACAGTTTCAGCTCTGTGCACTTGTTATTAATGTAAGTTAACAATCTTATTTTTGTCGAATACTTGGCCTTCAAAGTTAAATACATTTCCTTTCTATGGATACAGACCATTTTACTGTATGGATGTGGACACAAAATGTATTGCTCAATTTTTCAATTAATAGATTACTATTCTAGCTTAATATCTTTCCAAGTATTGTTATTCTCCCAGTATAATTATCATTTTTTAAATGAAGACATTAAAAGTGCTTAAACTACTCTCTTGTGAATGCTGTGTTTTTTTTTTAACTAAACTAGGTTTTTTTGTCATAGTTTTAAAAGTACCAGTATTTTTATTTAAGTATTTTTGGTTTTGTGCAACTGTAGGATGAGTGCTACCAAGTAAGGCAGATATTTGCTCAGAAGTTGCATAAGGCTCTTGTGAAGTTACTGCTCCCATTGGAATATATGGCGATCTTTGCCTTGTGTGCCAAAGATCCTGTGAAGGAGAGAAGAGCACATGCACGACAGTGTTTGTTAAAAAATATCAGTATACGCAGGGAGTACATTAAACAGAATCCCATGGCTACTGGTAAGTAACTTTCAGAGTTCTCAGTATGCAAATATATCTTGTCAGTGTATCAGTTTGCCTGGGGAGAGATACTATTTCATATTTCTGTTGTGGTTTCTAGTAACACGGGGATTTTTATAGGATGCTGTCATTATAATTGATATACTTGAAATCTAAAATCCTGGTTCCTGGGTCCTACTTACAATGCCAAAAACTGGGGGAACTACATTGTTAGGGGATTGACAGTATTTGAACACATTGACAGCTTGATTCGAACACATTGTTTCGATGCCAGAGAGGAAAGAATTATTATCCTAGCTTTGCCAGGGACCCACTTTGTAATCTTAAATTAATCCTTTTGGCTTTAATAGCCTTCAAATTTGAAAAGTATTTCAGTATGATTTAAATGTCCATTGACTCTAATTTAGAAATAACAGGAAAAAAGTAGGAACTGAAGTGGTTAGAACACAAAACTTTGAGAGGGATTTTTATAAAGGCTGTGATTATGCTGTTAATAATAATGTTTTCATTTTAGAGAAATTACTATCACTGTTGCCTGAATATGTAGTTCCCTATATGATTCACCTACTAGCCCATGATCCAGATTTCACAAGATCACAGGATGTTGATCAGCTTCGTGATATTAAAGAGTAAGTCCTGTAGTTTCAAGAGTTCTAAAAATTATTTTTACTTTTTATAATTTTTTGCTCTTACTATTCCTGTTAGAATAAAAAACCTTTTTATGATTTTGTTCATTTATTATAAATTGTGAGTTTCATCATACAAAATTGTTCCTATCTAACAAGTTATTTTTGGCTGTTGATTGATCGTTTCCTGTTTGCAGTTAGCTGGATGGGTATTTGAGGTAGGTTGGTGTGGTTATTTTTGTTTTTATATTATTTTTACTGTTTATATTAAGGTAAGCTTCAGTTAATTCAGTTTGATAATTTAGAAAGCCATGTAGCAAAAATTTCACCTTGAAATTGTACATTCAGCCTTAAAAATATGCATGCACACATAAAATGTATAATGTAAAATTCACCATTTTTAAGAGTACAATTGAGTGGCTGGCATTAATTACATACTCAATATTATGCTATCACCACCACTGTATTTACAAAACTTTTCATCACAAAAACTCTGGACCTGTCATTGATACCCATTATTCTATGTTCTGTCTCTATCAATTTGCCTATTTCAGGAACCTCATATAAGTGGAATCATAAAATTTGTCTCCTTTTGTGTCTGTTATTTCCCTTAACATGTGTTTTCAAGGTTCATCCATGTTGTACTGTATGAGAACTTCATTCCTTTTTTTGGGGAGGGTGGGAATATTTTTTTTTTATTAAGGTATTATTGATATATACTCTTATGAAGGTTTCACATAAAAAAACAATGTGGTTTCTACATTCACCCATATTATCGTGTCCCCCCCATACCCCATTGCAGTCACTACCCATTAGTATAGTAAGATGCCACAGAGTCACTATTTGCCTTCTTTGTGCTACACTGTGTTCCCCATGATCCCCCCCCACACCATGTGTGCCAGTCATAATACTGCTTAATCCCTTCTTCCTCCCTCCCCACCCGCCCTCCCTCCCCTCTCACCTTTGGTAAATGCTAGTCCCTTCTTGATGTCTGAGTTTGTTGCTCTTTTGTTCCTTCAGTTTTGTTTCATCATTATACTCCACAAATGAGGGAAATCGTTTGGTACCTGTCTTTCTCCACCTGGCTTATTTTACTGAGCATAATATCCTCTAGTTCCATCCATGTTGTTACAAATGCAAGGATTTGTTTCTTTCTTATGGCTGAATAGTATTGCATTGTGTATATGTACCACATCTTCTATATCCGTTCATCTACTGATGGACACTTAGGTTGCTTCCATATCTTGGCTATTGTAAATAGTGCTGCAATAAACATAGGGGTGCATCTGTCTTTTTTTTTTTTTTGGTATCATTAATGTACAATTACATGAGCAACATTATGGTTACTAGACTTCCCCCATTATCAACTCCCCACCACATACCTGATGATGGACAGTCACTGTCCATCAGCTTAGTAAGATGCTATAGAATCACTTTTTGTCTTTTCTGTGTTATACTGCCTTCCCTGTGCCCCTGGCTCCATTATGTGTGCTAATCGTAATGCCCTTTTTTCCCCCTTATCCCTCCCTTCCCACACATCCTCCCCATTCCCTTTCCCTTTGGTAACTGTTAGTCCATTCTTGGGTTCTGTGAGTCTGCTGCTGTTTTGTTCCTTCAGTTTTTCTTTGTTCTTACACTCCACAGATGAGTGAAATCATTTGATACTTGTCTTTCTCCACCTGGCTTATTTCACTGAGCATAATACCCTCTAGCTCCATCCATGTTGTTGCAAATGGTAGGATTTGTTTTCTTCTTATGGCTGAATAATATTCCATTGTGTATATGTACCACATCTTCTTTACCATTCATCTGATGGACACTTGGGTTGCTTCCATTTCTTGGCTATTGTATATAGTGCTGCAGTAAACATAGGCGTGCATATGTCTTTTTGAAACTGGCCTCCTGCATTCTTAGGGTAAATTCCTAGGAGTGGTATCCCCAGGTCAAATGGTATTTCTAGTTTTAGTTTTTTGAGGAGCCTCTATATTGCTGTGAGGTGTGAGATGATATTTCATTTTGGTTTTAATTTGCATTTCCATGATAATTAGATATATGGAGCATCTTTTCATGTGCCTGTTGGCCATCTGAATTTCTTCTTTGGAGAAGTGTCTGTTCAGCTCCTCTGCCCATTTTTTAATTGGATTATTTGCTTTTTGTTTCTTGAGGTCCGTGAGCTATTTATGTATTTTGGATGTCAACCCCTTTTCAGATATGTCATTTGTGAATATATTCTCCCATACTGTACAATGCCTTTTTGTTCTACTGATGGTGTCCTTGGCTGTACAGAAGCTTTTTAGTTTGATGTCATCCCACTTGTTCATTTTTGCTTTTGTTTCCCTTGCCCAGTAAGAGATGTTCATGAAGTTGTTCATGTTTATATTCAAGAGTGTTGCCTATGTTTTCTTCTAAGAGTTTAATGGTTTCATGACTTAAATTCAGGTCTTTGATCCATTTCTAGTTTACTTTTGTGTATGGAGTTAGACGGTAATCCAGTTTCATTCTCTTACATGAAGCTGTCCAGTTTTGCCAACACCAGCTGTTGAAGAGGCTCTCATTTCCACATTGTATATCCATGGCTCCTTTATCGTATATTAATTGAATATATATGCTTGGGTTAATATCTGGGCTCTCTATTTTGTTCCATTGGTCTATGGGTGCCAGTACCAAATTGTCTTGATTACTGTGGCTTTGTAGTAGAGCTTGAAGTTGAGGAGCATGATCCCCCCACCTTTATTCTTCTTTTTCAGGATTGCTTTGGCTATTCGGGGTCTTCTGTGGTTCCATATGAATTTTTAAACTATTTGTTCCAGTTCATTTAAGAATGCTGTCAGTATTTTCATAGGGATTGCCTTGAATCTGTAGATTGCTTTAGGCAGGATGGCCATTTTGGCAATATTAATTGTTCCTACCCAAGAGCACGGGATGAATTTCCATTTATTAGTGTCCTAATTTCTCTTAAGAGTATTTTGTAGTTTTCAGGGTATAGGTCTTTCACTTCCTTGGTTAGGTTTATTCCTAGGTATTTTATTCTTTTTGATGCAATTGTGAATGGAATTGTTTTCCTGATTTCTCTTTCTGCTAGTTCATCGTTAGTGTATAGGAATGCAACAGATTTCTGTGTATTAATTTTGTATCCTGCAACTTTGCTGAATATAGATATTCTCATAGTTTTTGGAGTGGATTCTTTAGGGTTTTTTATGTACAATATCATGTGATCTGCAAACAGTGACAGTTTGACTTTTTCCTTTTACGAATCTGGATGCCTTTTATTTCTTTGTGTTATCTGCTGCCGTGGCTAGGACCTCCAGTACTATGTTGAATAAAAGCGGGGAGAGTGGGCATCCTTGTCTTGTTCCTGATCTTAGAGGAAAAGCTTTCAGATTCTCACTGTTAAGTATGATTTTGGCTGTGGGTCTGTCATATATGGCCTTCATTATGTTGAGGTACTTGCCCTCTATACTCATTTTGTTGAGAGTTTTTATCATGAATGGATGTTGGATTTTGTCAAATGCTTTTTCAGCATCTATGGAAATGATCATGTGGTTTTTGTCCTTTTTGTTGATGTGGTGGATGATGTTGATGTCGAATGTTGTACCATCCTTGCATCCCTGGGATGAATCCCACTTGATCATGGTGTATGATCCTCTTGATGTGTTTTTGAATTCAGTTTGCTAATATTTTGTTGAGTATTTTTGCATCTGTGTTCATCAGGGATATTGGTCAGCTACCTGGTTTTTGTATACCAATAACTTGGTTTCAATAGTGTGTATACGCTCCTTTTCATCTGTATCCCTCGCCTTTGTATTATTGTTGTTAACATCTTTATGCATGGTTTCCACATACACAGATGTAATTATTGTCTTATGTATTCATCTTTAAAATCATATATTAAAAAGGAGTTACAAATCATAAGTATAGTAATGCTGGCTTTTATATTGACCTATATATAGTTACCTTTACCAGGAATCATTATTTCTACTTATAATTTTAAGTTATTGTCTAGCATCCTTTTACTTCAGCCTGAAAGACTCATTTCAGTGTTTTTATAAGACAGGTCTGCTAAAAACAAACTCCATTAACCTAATGCTGAATTTCTTCCTTATAGTTGTGTTTTAAGCATTTATATGAAATATATACAAAGAAGTAAACAGATCATAAATGATTCTCCCCTGTTGCAGTAAAACAGTAAGACCCATGGCTGCAGGAGAATCATCCTGGGAACTTATTAAAAATAGGCCTTACCCTAAATTCCTCAATTTAGGTCCCCCAGTGATTCTAATGCTCATCCTGAGTTGGGATTCACTTAGAATTTACTTAGGAATTTACTTAGAAATTCAGGTGTGCCTTTCAGAGCCTTTATATATTGAGTATACAAGTGAGTAACAAGCAGAAAACAGCAAAAATGGTTTGAAATGTGATTGCTTAGCTGAATGACTGTTACTCTGCACATCAACCTCATAGCACATGCAATTCAGAGTTAGGTCACTGCAGAATTACATACAACTCCTAGACCACTTACATAGCTTGCAAATAGTCAAGATGGTAAAGTGGTTTGTTCATCTTGCTGAACATTAATACATCTCAAATCATTTAAATGTTTACTGAACACCTATAAAATGAGTCTACATGTGCTTCATGAAATTAGACTTCTCATATTAAGCCATGTTTTCATTTTTAATATTTTGTGATTTAATTTTCTGTTTGAATTTAATATTAACAGGATATATTTATCATTGGTATTTTTTATTTCACTCTTATTATATTCAAATAACAGAACTACCTACCTGATAAGATATTTAATCCTTTAAGTAAAAGCACCTGTATTTAGTCTCTTTAATAGGTGAATATGTTTACCAAAATTTAGGTGCCTTTGGTTCATGCTTGAAGTTTTAATGACAAAGAATGAAAACAATAGCCATGCCTTTATGAAGAAGATGGCCGAGAACATCAAGTTAACAAAAGATGCACAGTCCCCAGATGAATCCAAAACAAACGAGGTAAGATATGTCTTAGGCCAGTGGGTATTAAGATCTATAGGAAAAAATATTAAGGCCCTTTTTTCCCACTTGTTTTTCTTGACTGTTGCATAATAAATTAGGTTACACAATATTTATAAATACGTATTTTAGTCGGTTTTTATTGCATTTCATTAGAATTGTTCACTACTCTGAAAAAGGTACTAAAACTTACACAGCATGGGGGCAGGGATAAGAACTAATAAAATTTACAACTATGCTGTTTTGTCAACTTTAGAGTTACGGGCAAGTAGATCTTTCTATGTTTCCTTTGATTTAGTTTGGTTTGATTTGTTGTTGTTTTTAATGCATGCTTGGCATTCATGTTAAATTAAGGTAAAGGGTTTTTTTGTTGTTTACCAGGAGGCTACATTAAAAAAAAAATGCCAAACACAAGTGTGAAATGTTGAAGGAATAAAAAATAACCATGTATTCTTCCTTTGATTCCCTTTTATTCACTGGGTAGAACTGGTACTTGTGGTTATTTTACACTACTGAAAGTTATATATGTTTCTTTTTTTCCTCCTTAGAAACTTTATACGGTATGTGATGTGGCTCTGTGTGTTATAAATAGCAAAAGTGCTTTGTGCAATGCAGAATCACCAAAGGATCCAGTCCTTCCACTGAAATTTTTTACGCAACCTGAAAAGGTAATTTTCTTTCCCTCATTTTTCTACCACACTAAACTGATTTAAATTCAGTTTCCATCAACCCTAGTGGTAAAATATTGGATTGTCTTGACCACAGAGTGAAAAATTCTTCCATAAGTTTAACAAGAAATGGAAGATTGTCTTCCAAAGTTCAGAACCAGTATCATTCTCACTTTGTGGTGTAGAAGGATACAAATCAGGTTTGATGGTGGTGTTCTTATGTGAGCTATTCTTTCTGGATATTTCTAGTATGTGAGAGGAATTTTCAGATTTCTCCAATTACTTTAATCTCATTTTATTAAAACATTTAGTATTTTTGCAGATAAAAAATAAAATGGTTGATACAGTATAAATATGTATGCATCTATAAAATGTTAGAATTAATTGGTCTTTGAAATTGATAGACCTGGATTCTTATCAGCCACTTCTAACCTGAGGAGCTTTAGACAAGTTAACTCAATTTCTTCATCTCTAAAATGCAGGTGATAATACCTATGAGCATTCACTAATAAAATATCTAGGTTTGAAAGAGTTTGTTGGGTGTAAGCACTCAATAAATGGTGGTATTAGTACTTAATACAAAGTATATTTATTCTGCTATCAGCAAATTAAGTTTTCCATGTTCGTAAATATTCTACCTGTTAGCTGTTTTTCCAGCTAATTTGGATTAGAAAACTTTTTTTTTTTAATATTTCATTTCCTGCTTTAAGGTGGTATTTTGAAGTTAACTTTCCTGTGCTTTTTTAAAAAACAGAATCCTAAATATTTTTAGCTGGAAAAAATACAGCATTTCAAAGTTTTTTTATACATTTTCAAATCTGAAGTTATGCTTTAGCTAATACCCCCCCTCAGGGTATTTTATAGAACATTCTAGAATATGAAGCTTGCTACTTTGAATGCCATACTTTGACAAAAAAAAATTAATCAAATTTTCTTTAATGATTTAGTATTCAGCATTTATTGTGCCTCATTTTTGATGGGAATAATGATTGCAAACTTACTTGTACCCCCAACTGAATTTATTTGTCTTTATAAATAGTCCTAAGTGAGCTCTTGAATTTAAATTTATTGTTGACCCAGGGCTATTATGACTGGAATAATACCCAAATAAAAAATAAATAGAATAGTGACCCCATCGTCATGGATTAAATTGGTGTTTGTCACTACACCTTGTTCTAATTGTTTTTGTTTTGATATCTGAAACTACTTTTTTTCTGTTTTCAATGAACAACTTTCCTCATTTGCTTTATTAATATGCTGCTTTTAATCTGGCATAAGTTCAAACACTAGAACACTAGATATTTTAAGGTAGCTTAGCGAGGCTATAGTATATCTTCATGAGTAAAATGAATGAACTTTGGTGCTCAGGCTTTGTAACATTTATTTTCGCTGTATAAAAGCCTTTTGGGGAAAAAGAAGAAATGATGCAGCTTTGCCTAGAACACATGCCAGAAGTGTGATTTCTTTACAGGCACATTTAAGCCCTTGGTTCTTTCCTGTAACACTAGTGTGAATTTTTAAGTTAGTACTTAAAAATTAATGAACTTATTGATTGTAATTAATCAATCATTTTCTCTTATTATACCATTGTGGTTTATTTGCATGCTATTCCCAGGATATGTTAACAGAAAAACACATCAAAGGATTAGATGTGAACTCTTAAGTTTTATAGAAATAGAGCTTTCAAGAACCTACCATCAGTGTCCACATTGTTTAATTCATTTATTAACTAGTTAATATCTTTGCTGCCAAAGAACACTATAATTCACTTAATTATATTTTGATAGTGTATATACTTTTATAATTTGGACAGTTTACTTATGACTCTGTGAAACAAAATATTTTTTATTAAAGTGACAGATTTTTTTTTCAATGAGGATAATTTTCTTGTGGTCCAGTGTGGAGTTCAGTGACTTTTAAGAATCTGATATATGCATAGTACCATTTTGGATGCTTTGGGGGCCCAAAAGAAGTAGGTTTTATAATAGAATGAAGAAATATAGTTCAGTGAATAAACTGGAGACGGTTGGCCCTGAACCATATGAAAAAGTAAAAGTGTATTTTATTTAAAATGTGATTTAAGTTTGCCTAAGTCTTATGTGCCATTAATTTAACTTTAAAGCTAGACTTATGGTATGGCTTAAATATGCTCTGATTATTTGATGAGTTGATACATATATTAGCACAGATGTTCTTATTATTTTAAGCCACAATGCCTGAAAAGTCTTTATCTGGGCAATAAAAGTATGCATGTTCACTTTAATATTTTTGTTTGTTTTTTGATAGGACTTCTGTAATGACAGGAGTTATATTTCAGAAGAGACAAGAGTACTTCTGTTAACAGGAAAGGTATTATGTACTAGATAATTTAGGTATCTTTGTCTCATTTCTTCTGCTGTCCCTAGAAATAACCTTTAAGTGTCCCTCAGATTTTATAGTTCCTGATTCTTATCATGTTGTGGATTGTAGCATCTAAAGCATTTGTTCCCTTAGGCTTTTTTCTGCCATGAACCACTTTTTTGAATTATGACCATGTGTTCTCATCAGTACCTGATGAGCTTCAAGTTATGTAGAATCCACAAAGAAGATTTTCCTGAGAAATGGTATAAGTAATTTAGATGTGTAAGATAAAAATAATTTTAAAGTATTTTAAGTTAGACAATTTCTATTTTATAAAACTAATACGACACCTGAAAGAGCAAAAGGAAATTTAATTTTTGATAGTGTCTATTGCTGTATTCATTGAATAGTTTATTTATAAGACATTTTATTATCTTTTATTTCACTTTGTTTTAGAGACACTTTCTATTTTGATTATGTAATAAGGAATAATATTGCCTAGTTATCATGAAGTAGAGGTAATGCTTGACTTGTGACTGTATTCAGACAAATGCAGTTTAACAGAATTATTTCTAGTAAATTCAGGATTTAACTTTACAGAGTGACAAAAATTTCTTGGTTTAGGCTAAACAGTATCTCTTAACATGTGTCTAAATTTATATGTACTCCTTTCGGTGAGGTATAAAAGTAACATGTACATGTCTAATTTTTAGCCAAAACCTGCAGGAGTACTAGGGGCAGTAAACAAGCCTTTATCAGCGACGGGAAGGAAACCATATGTTAGGAGCACTGGAGTTGAGACTGGAAGCAATATTAATGTAAATTCAGAGCTGAACCCTTCAACTGGAAATCGAGCAAGGCAATACTTTTTCTAATTGTTTTTGTTACTATCACTTACTGTTAGGTTCATCTTTTAATTTTTTTCTAAAGCACTACATCACAAATATGGGCTATAGATTTGGGTACAAATATTAGTGCTAAATTTTAGTATAATTAATGATGGAAATTGAGAGTGTACTATACATTTGAAACCATATACCATTCTAAGTGTGTAGAGAAGCTTAATGGAAAAAAATGGAAAAATTTCTGATGTAACTAATTTACATGGAAATGTTCTTATATATATATATGTAAATTTAACATAGAAACTGAAAATAGAATTTAAGTAAAATCGATTTATATCTTAACTTTAACTCAAATTAGTGTATCATGAGTAATGATGACACTGTTATATTTTCCGCTTGTAAAAATATTCCATGTTTAAATTGTTAAGTGTTAACTGTTAGCTACTGCATAAAAATTTCCACCTGATCCTACTCTCATCCACACTGAATATTGAGGCGTTTAAAAGTTTTATCCTTACTCATAAAGTTTTAAGAATAAACTCAACTGGTGGTGTTTTAAGCACATTTCTAGTAATAGAACCCCAAAATACAAAATAACAGGGAACACCTGTGTTTTCCATAGGTGGTAAGGCTCCAACTCCACTGTGGCCTCTTCCTGCAGTCCCCTCCCTTGCAGAGCATTAAGAACACAGATTAGAGATAACTATCCTGTAGTCTCATCTATTGTTTATTTTTGTTTTGATTTAGGGTTCCCCACCCCAAAGAGGTAGGCTTAGCATAGTTGTGTCATTTTGTTTCTTGACAACTAATCTTTCTGTCAGATGATTTTAGGTAGTCATTTCTGTCTTACATTAGTACGGTTAAATGGAAATCAATAACATGGTAATAATTGTGCAAGAGTCTGTAACCACTGAAGACCTGAATCTTGCTAATGTTGCTTCACTTGGCCAGGCTTCTAAACCAGCCTGAGTCTCTATCATTTTTGGTATAGTGAGAGAGTGAACTTTATATTCATGTGGTGAAATAAAGAAGCTTTCGTTTAATTTTTCTTCTACAGGGAACAGAGTTCAGAGGCAGCAGAAACTGGAGTTAGTGAAAATGAAGAGAACCCTGTGAGAATTATTTCTGTCACACCTGGAAGAAATATTGACCCGGTGAAGAGTAAGGTAAATTTTAAAATAAAACAAGTGGATTTATCCTGTTGAGATTCTTAGTACCATTTCATGGTTGAGGTAAGAAACCCACAGTCAACAGGTTAATTTATACTACACTTTCTATACATGTGTGCTTCCACTCTCCAGAAATGATTCTGCATACAATCCACTTACTTCACTTTACAAGAGTTTGTTTGGTCACCCATAATGGTACCTTTCTCACATTACTTCTCCCAACACCTTGAAAAAACAGGAATTGAAGTTTGAGACCTTACTTTCAAAAGTTTATTGACTCCTGTCAGGGTTCAACACTCTGTTTTGTTTCTATTATTTTTTTAAAGTTAGACTTAGAAGTTAACCTTTTAAAATGTATTAGAGTTTTTGTTTAAGAGCTTCACTCTTTATTGTTGACCTTCTAACTATTGCACCCAATTTTTTCAAGAGTTCTGTGGCAAGATGGAAAGGATTATAACATTGGTAGGAGCATCAGACAGATCTGAGTCTGAATCCTGGCTCTGTCTCTCACTGGCTGTGTTTAGTTGGACAGACTGCTTTACCTGTCTAAGTCTATTCAACGATAGAATGAAATTCATAACTTACTTCAACAGGAAAGGCATGAAGATACTATTATTTCTTTTCCTACAGAATCATATTTTTGACACATTTATCTTTTTTATTGCCCACTATATATATATGGCATTCATCAAATGTTTTAAGAATTATCCTCAGGTACATAAAATATAGGACTATCTAGTTACTCCATAGTAGCTGAATTTCTCTATCCAAACTCATTATCTGAATCAAACTGAATAGATAAGGATACATTTTTAGATCAGTCAGTCTCTCACTATCCAAACTTGCTATTTGCTCTTTGAACTTAAGTATGTCAGATGTCAGATTCAGGTAACAGGTCTCACTGTCAAAATTCTTGGAATTCAAACCAGTTGATTTGAGTATTGTTGGATCCTTGTATGGAATTAACACTCTTGACACAAATTAAACTTAGATGCAAAATGCATATTGCCATAGACATTCAGTTAAGCATACTTAAAATTTGTTTTAAGTGGTGGTACAGGGATACAGCTGTTTATCTAGTACAAACAGCTATCTATAACCTTTCTTGCCTCTGCTATAAAATTCTACAAAAGACTAATTGATATTATATATTAAACAAATTTTAAAAAGATAAGTTGGACATTTAAATTCTGGTATCTGAGAGGCCAAATGTTACTTTTATGATGGGTCTATAATATGTGTCCTAAACCCTTAACTTTTTCACACTTCCAAATGATGTTTTAACAAATTCACTGTGGCCTGAAGAAACAGGTTGTATTTTGGCCAAAGCCTGATAGCTTTGTAGTAAGGTCTCCCATGAATTGATATAATCATTTCTTTCCAGTGTTGTAGACTCAAAAAAATACCTTGTTTGTATACTAAAAGAAGATAAAGATCTAAGGGGTTGTTTCTTGCTAACCAATTTCTCAAAAAGAGATTAATGCAAAAACCAGTTTATTAGTTTTCTATATGAAAGTAACCCAGCAAACTAGATATGCATGTTTACACATCAACAGTTCTGTCCTATTATTTACTCTATGAGGGAAATAAAATTATAATATGAAAGTTGAATAAGGGAGGTGGTTAAAGTAAGAACCAAGACATATACACCCCATGGATTTAGACAAGCGGTAGTGCCAACGTTATCCTTAAGGAGTCGTCTTTTTCTTCATACAGCTGACCAACTGATTTCTTCCCTCACTTGGCTTTTACATGAGTTCTTTATACATATACATATGCATATGTACATAATATTCATTGTTATGTAAATATGGTCACTGCATGATTTTTAGTGCATTCTTTTTTCTTTTTAAACTGATGTGTTCATTTTTTTCTCTACAGTCTTATCATTTTCACATGTGTATACACATAAACACTTCTTTTCCCCATTATAATGTTGCATTAAATAATCTTTATAAGTACTCATTTACTGGTGATTTATTTCTACAGGCTAGCAAGTTCCAAGATGTTAGATTGTTTGGTCAGAGAATAAATGTACTTACAGACTTCAGGTACTTTCCCATTGCTTTCTTGAAAAATTGGAACACTTGACATTTCTGCTGGCAGGGTATATGAGTACTTTTTTCTCTACATACCCACAAATAACAGGTTTTACAGTTCTTGTGAATTTTTGCAGTCTCAAATATCAAAACTAATACCCCACTATTGTTTTATTTTGCATTTCTCTGACTACCAGTATTTTTGTTGATCACTTGGATGTGGTCTGTGAATTGCCTATTCATATTTGCCCATTGTTAAATTTTCTTTTTCTTGTCTAACTCAGCTTCTGGTCCCAGAGTTGTTTTGCCTTGTTAACATTCTTGCTCCCTTCCACTCCAATCATCATTTATCATTTAGCAGCCAACTTGATCTTTTTAAAATGTAATTTGGATTATGTTTGTTCTCTATTTAAAGTCCTTCAGTGACTTTCATTGACATGTAGGATAAAATCAAATTTCTTAACATGTCTTGTAAGACATCCATGATCTGGTCCATGCCTGCTACTCCTACTACCACATCTTCTACCACTCTCCCATCACTCTTTATGGTCCAAGTTCCTTAAATCTGCTTTGATACTGTTTACAAAACATTCCCCAAAGAACCATTTAGAAATTGATGCTTCCTCTCTCTCTCTCTCTCTTTTTTTTTTCTTCAGAGTGCCTTGTTCTTTAATCTCTTAGCACTTGGAATAATTTGTACTTAAATGTTTGTTTATGTTTTAAAAAAAATTAACCTACATGAGGTAAGGAACAGTATCAGTTTTGTTCCCCAACCTGTGCCCAGCAGCCACTGTACCTGACAGGTACTCATTTGTATGAATGGTTCTTGCTTCGGGTTCAGCAATACATATTTGGTCGTTTCATTGACCCATCTTGTTTTGCCCAGGAATCAACATCTTTCCCCAGAGTGACTTTGCATATCTCTTCTCTCATCCACTGTGTATTGTTTTAGTTTAATTCTTGTGGACCACCTTACTCTTGTTCCTTCATGTCTCACCCATTCTCTTAAACTGAGGATTAACATAACAGTAAACCCCAAAATGAAACATTGATTTGTGGATTTTTTCACTTAAATTACTACTTTCATGAGTTTCCATTTAAGTAAATTTTCTTAACACATGAGAAGTTTATAGTTTTTTTTTCTTCAGTCATTCTGGAACCTGGAGGCAATGAAAATTAATTGTTTAATTTTTAAAAATATAGTTAAATTTTTCACATAGTGTTCCTCTGTTTCCTTTCATTCAATTAAAAGTATAATACTCCTAAGTATCATTCATATAAAGGTCACTTCTATTCTGAAAACAGTTGTTCCTCCTAAAGTCCATTATTTTATTACTTTGAACATTTTAAATGACTTAATATATGTAATACATTTGCTAAACTAAGAAAAATGTTCAGAAAAAAGTGGAAGGTTAATTGATGCAGTGAGAAGAGACAAAAGTTAAAATGAATTAGTGGAGCAAGAAATTATAGAACTTCAGAAGGTCACAGGACTACAAAGATTATTATAGTTGATGCATTGTAGAGAAAGAAAATAGCATAGTGAGTTATGAAAACATGCTCCCCTTTTGAAAAGGGAGAAATTTAGAGTATACATCAATAAAAAGGACCTTTTCATGTAGAATAAGCATGATAACAAAACCTTTTATACTTACTTCCTATGCATTTTAATAAGCATTTATTGAGTACATTATATGTGCCAAGCAACATGCTAGGCACCATGCTCAGAACCTGTTCTCAAAGAGTTTACATTCCTTATGGGACGTAAGCAGTTAATAAGGAGCCTTGGAGTCCCAAGTCCTTTAAAATGCATTCAAAATACTTTCTAGTACAGATCATTGATATTTAAGGAATTTGTATTTATAGAATTGTTTTGTGCTCTTTTAGGAGATTAATTCTGATCAGGCTGCCCAGGGCAACATCAGCAGTGACCGAGGAAAAAAAAGAACAGTAACATCAGCTGGTGCAGAGAATATCCAACAAAAGACAGATGAGAAAGTAGACGAATCAGGACCACCTGCCCCTTCAAAACCCAGGAGAGGACGTCGACCCAAGTCTGAATCTCAGGGCAATGCAACCAAAAATGATGACATAAATAAGCCTCTTAGCAAGGGAAGAAAGAGGGCCGCAGTCAATCAGGAAAGCCCTGGGGGTTTGGAAGCAGGTAATGCCAAAGCACCCAAACTGCCAGACGGAGCCAAAAAGGCAGCACCAACAGAGAGACAGATGGACCTGCAAAGGTAACAGACGCCGAGCTTCCCAACTCTGAACACACGTTTGGTTTTATCCTTAGTGTGCCACATACCCTATAAAACATGCATTTAGGAGTGAAAACTGCCCTTGGTTTTCCTGAGTAGGTTATAATGGCATTTGTGTTTATCTCATAACTTCCAGCACCAATTTGGAAAGAGCTCTCTTTTTTTTTTTTTGGCTAATTTTGAATTAGGATATGGTATTTTGTCTTGCTCCCCATCCTTCACATAGTTGCATGGGGTTTTTACTTCATATAAAAGGCTACCTTTTAGATATAAAGTTCCCAGAATGGAGAAGGTGTAAAGACACATGAATAGATCTGTCCTGCTCTTTAATTCCTCATTACAGTTCATTTCAATGTAAGTCAACAGTTTACCTCCCCCGACCTTCCCCAGTCAAGCAACTTCTCGGATGCTCATCTTTGATCGTTCTTGGGCTAGGATCTCGCATTTTCCATACTATAGTTTAAGATTTAGGAAGTTGGCTCCTTCCATACTTGGCCTACAGTTAGAACTTAACCCTAACCCCTTCTTTTCTCCTCGCATACCTATACCCAACTCATCTTCCCCTGAATTAGATTATAAGCACATGAGTTCCTTCTAGGAAAAAGCCAGCTTTGATCATCTCAGGACACCCCAGCATCCTGCATCAGTACTTTATTTATAAAGTTCAGTGTTACTGAAGCATGTGCTTATCAGTACATTTTTAAATTTACCATTTATACAATTCTGAAGTTTGGGGCTATTAAATTTTCTTAAAATTGGCTAAGTACTACTGTCATTATCCCCAGTTTACACATAGGAGGAGACCCAGGTCCATGTAGCTTTTGGTCCCTTTGCTTATATAATTAGTGGAGTCAGGATTAAACTCAGGCAATGTCACTGTAGAGTTTGTAACCACACTACTGTATTATACATTTAAGGTAAAATTAAGTCCTAATTCTACAGGCACTACACATGCATACCAAACTGGTATTAACAGAGGATGCTTTGGAAATACTTGCGTATTTTAAATAGCTAATGTCGTTCAGATATGGAATAATTTCCATAAAGTGGAATATATTTGCATACAGTTAATTTTTATAACCATTATGTAAACAATAGTTTATTTTAAATAATTACAGGTTAAATCAAACAGACCAACTGTAGTCATCTTTTTAAGTGAATACCTCTTTCAAAGTACATGTAAACAAAAGCCCCTGCATTTTGATGGATGTTCTTCAAAGTGACAAACTTAAAGTAAATGAAACATCTGATGCTAAGAACACTGTCAAATTGTGGTGAAATAAGGTAGTAGTAGTAGTGTGGGAGATATTTGCTGGGATGCTTGGCATATATATTAGTAATGTGGTATATACAGTAGAAAAATAGTGATAATAAGGAAGGGTTGTTGAACATACATGTGCTTTGCCAACAGCCATTATGAAGCAAGTATAACCCTGTGTTAGAGATGAGGAGATTAGACCCAGAAAGATGACTTTCTCAGGTCACCGGGCCAATGCTACGCAGAGCAGGGCTTCACATCCAGGTGCATCCCTTACCACTTAACTGTACTGCTACCAATAGCTGTGGCTCTGTTTCTTTTCTAACTTATGCAATATTTTGGGATATTTTTAAACTATGAACATTCAGAGCTCATATTATTTATTTTTCTTCTTAATGTATAAAAGGGTATGTTTCAATGTTTAGTTACCACTAGACAATGGAATAGACAAATACACTATGACAAAAGTTCCTTGTCTTTGACTCAGCTGATGTTTTAACTGTCCCTCAACTTGAGAAAACATTGAATAGTCAAAATCCTGAAGGTGCCAGCTTTATTTTTATTTCATGTGGAAGTGTAGCTTCCACCTTCCAACAGAATTCTAAACATACTTCTAATTAACTGTATGTGTTACCTGTGATTGATTCCACATCTCCTTGTATTTTTCTGAGACCTGGTGAGGATCAAATGCAGGTTAAAGCCAAATGATTAAAGAGTTCTGAATATAGATCTCATATAACAACTTGAATCATCCTATGATGGTTATTACAATTTCAACACTAATTTTAGTATTAGAAGAAATAGGGTCTGCAAATTTAAAGCCATCGAACACTACATCTGTGAACTAAGAATGAGCCCAGGGTGATAGAATCAGTTATCTTATTGCCCTGGAAACTCAAATCGTAGCCTAGGGGTCTTGCATTGTGGAGTCAGATCTGGATTGCTGCACTGATGTAGTTTACCCCTGGACTTCAAGCTTGAATGAAAGACTTTGGTGAATAAGGCCCAGCACCCATGTGCTTCTCTATGGCCTGCTTTCTAACTTCAGATGCTACCTTATAAGTCTTCCTTTTTACCTTGATTATTCTTCACACCTTTCATTTGCTTAATTTCTCAATTCCCAGATGGTCAGTTCCTGCTCTGGTCACAACTGTCTCCACAGTAACATCTGAAAAGAACCTCTCTCCTCCTGATAACCCTGGTCTTCTTTACTCCATGTACTCCTTTGTCAAGCTGAGTACAGAGTCCCGTTGTGTTAGCCAGTCTACACCTTATGCCAGCACCACCTCCAGAAAATACACTTATTTTCATTACTTGGAATTTATATTATTATCACAATGTATGATTATTTGAATTTTATTTTTAATCAATGAAAACCATTTTGAGGCCTTGGTATATGCCAGCCACAGTCTGAATGCTTTGCTTCTTACCTCATTTAATCCCTCAGCCCTGTTAGGTAGGACTCTTGACACATGGTAGCCTCTAGAGCCATTTTAATACCGTAACCATCATTTACCATGTGTGGCAAGTGCTAATCCCTTTAGAATTCCTCTTGCTAGGTCCTCTTACTGACAACATTAGGAAAATAGTAATTACTTTTGGAATGCTTCCTACTTTATGTAATTTATTTACTAAATCAGGGATGGATACTTTATTCCACCGAAACATGGGTAGTATATACAAAAATTTACTGGCATAGATTTTAGTTCTTAAATCTGGGAGTTGGTGCTCAGCATTTTAATTTGTAAACTTAACTGCAGAATTTTTTAGATCCCTTTGGGTTTTTGCAGTAGATGTTATTACCTCAGTTATTTATTCTGTATGTGTGTGTGTGTTCCAGTAAGTGTTTATATTTTGGGCTGCTTTTGGAATTGTTACTTATTTTGAGAAAATTCCTTGAATTCACTCCATACATTTATAAAAATCAGCCATTTGTAATGCTATGGTCAGGAAGCAGTATCTGAACTAGACAATTAATGTTGGCTTTCTGAGTTTTGGATGAAGAGTTGATCATTGTTTAGTTTACTGTTTTTTCTCTTATATTTTTGAGCTATTAACCAAATGGCAGACATTTCCAGACATTTTGCATTGAAAATGTATTACAGGTCTACTGATTCCTCAGTATGTTTTGCTTACATCAAAGACAAAGTTCTTCCATGAAGAAGAGATTATATCAGTCCTTAAACATGGGACCTGTTGGGAAGCTGTAAATTTAATGGGGCTATCTGTAGGATAAATAGAGTATAGTTTTCCCTATTTGGAGTAGTATGTTTTTGCTTTCTAGCGTGCTTTTGGGGGAAGTATTAAGAATCTTGGAATTTCTGTTTTTCTTAAGCAAAGAATTTCCTGATTTCCTGTGTTCGTTTGTATACTGAGAAAGTTTCCTACCAGCACAAGGGTTCATATCTTAAAATTAAAAATTAGAGTAATTCCTTTGTGTGTATCCTCATGTGTTAAACAACTATTATATTAGTTTGATATGATATTCTTCCAGTAGCAAGTGAAATTTTATCAAAATAGTTAAGAAATTTTTCAGATGCCAAATGCTTCAAAGTGATGCAGTTCACTTTGGGACATAGAATCAAGTCCAGGAAATTCTCCCCGTGCTTTCAATCTTTTAAAACTCTTTGAGAGCTGCCAGGAAGATACTAAGGACTCAGCTAGTAAATGGAAAGCCTCCTGAAAGTACAGCAGGCAGCTTGTAGAGAATTCCTTGATAGCATATTATTAAACTTGTTTATTAGTCTGTAAGAACCTTAATTACCTAGCTTTTTTAAGCGTTGTTATCTTTATAAAATTTATATGTAGTGTTGGGATTTGGGAATATAAACAAACAACTCCCTTGTTCTCTCCCAAGTTTGGAACTGAGGAGATACAGTCTTAATACTGATAAAGCTGGTTTTAAAAATGCAGAATGACATGGGCCAAGTGGCTGCCAATGCCTTGTCCCTAAATTGAACAACCGCAGACAGAACTCACCTTATTGGGGGTAAAAGAGAACAAATCTAGAGAAGGCCAAGCCCAGCATGCTCACTCCCCTCCTCCATACATCCCTCTCATCTTTTAGATGATTCTTCTCTCAAAGAAGAGTAGGTGAGGGGAGAAGAGAAAGAGTCTGTATCCCCCTTCCCTCATGCTTCCAGAGATCAGAATTTCCTCCCTGCTAGGGAAGTGGGACCAGTTGGGGATTCTTCTAAATCTCTTCAACACAATTAAGCTGATTTTCCTCCTTGTCATTTTAGTATACTAAAATGTGTTTTTTTTTCTACCCAGTTCAGGAGTCAGAAATTACTTTGCTGCTTATAAATTTATTTTGCCGTATTGTCCAGTCATTTTTCATCTATAATACTTTGAAAATGTTAATAAAGAATTACAGTTATTTCAAATAGCTTTTATTTTATTGGAAAAAAAATAGGCAGTGAATAGAAGCACTTAATGGTTGAAAATAAAAACTTCCATTGGTGTTTTGTTTCTACTTGGTTTAGGGAAAGATTCCTAACCAAGTAGAGTTTCAAGTGAAAAATTTTTTTAAGTATTTTCAGATTTTAGATAATAACTCTAGAAATGCAATGATCCTGGATTGTTTTGTTTTCCTGTTTACATATTTTCTAACTTTGCTTTCTCCTCCTCCTGTCCCTAAGGTAAAATGAAAAGTTATTTGCAAAGGGAGAAAATGAAGGCCAAACAGAAGCACACTCCAGCTTCTGCAAAAACTTGGATTCAAAATGTCCCTGAATAAAAAATGAAGTTAACTTCAGAACACACACTTTCTGCCTTGAAAACTGAAACTATACTTCCTTTTCACATGACCACAAGTCCTTTGATGGAAATGTACAGCAGAAACTCATGAGAGGCTAAAAGCAACTCTATTCTACCCCCCAACCCCAGACTTTTCTTATGAAAAGTCAATAATTAAGCAAATTGCTTAACACTTGGTTCCAGTTCCTGCATCTCTGGAGTTTAAAGGCTTAATACACCATTAATTTCCATGCTGCAGTTTTTATTTTAAAGAAAGTAACAGGATGTCCTTACACTGACACTGAAAGTTCATCAATTTTAGAGCCAGGAATTCCCATGTTACACAAGAAAAAAATAGAAGTCTACTGAATTAATTTTTTAGAAGAAAAGAGATCAGATTAAATATTTCTTTGTTTTTCCTTTTGGAAACTTTTATGTATAATTCTTTCTGCCTGCCTACTTTTCTGCAAAAATGAGATGTACAGATTTCAGTTACCTGCTATGAAAAGTGATGTGGTGGCAATTTTATAAATGTTGCTTTCTGATTTTTATCAGAGTGAGAAAATAATTAAAATTATTGATTTCATATCACTTCATATTTTGATTTCCTCTCCATCTTAGTTTAATATAATTTGCAATAAATGTACATATTTGTTTCATAAAGCATATCACTTTAAAATAGTTTTTACTCCTATGATTATGTTGGAATATTTGGAATTTTAAAGGAGTAAAGACTGTCCAGCATTTGGTTTTATAATGTTTGTCACCAGATTTTTATTACTGATATAAAGAAAAATCAGTTTTTTAAAATAGTTGGACTTTGGCAGCTTTGTAAGGAAAGTTGGAGATGTTTAGGACTGCTGTCAATTTTCAGCATTGTGCTGTTGGAAAATAAGTGTTTTGCTTTTGTCTGTTAGTCTGGGCTCAGTTTTTAATGTTTATTTTAGAAAACTGTTGCATCAACATATTGTTTCTTGGCATTGTTCAGCATAGGGTATGTGTACACTTTTGGTGTACACGTAATCATATTTAAGTTTTTGGCATAAAATAAATGCTTCTAGATGTCATTTAGTAGTCTTTTAATCTTTTTATCATACTATGTTTTGTGCATTTTTTTATGTGAAAGGGCTAAAGTCAAAGAAACAACATGATTGCGGTCAACTCTCCATTATCTGTATAAAATAGTGACTGTGCCTCAGGTTTTGAATTTTTGGTAATCATAAACTTAAAATTGATAAAGGCATACTACAAAAGCTGATTCACAGAAGAACCTGAAATTTGTCCTTTCTCATGTTGAGAAATGTAGCCTGCCCCATTCTCCATTTCCAGCTCTTTCCCAAAGCCCTAGCTGAGTGTACACTCAGTTTCCATGCACCTAGTGAGGGTTAGAGGACATAAACGTTTGCAGTGTTAACTTGGTCTTGATAGGCAAAGAACATGGGATTTAAAATGGAGAATGTAAACTGTGTCAAGAGGATGATGTGAAATGTGAGATTTCCTGGTAGTAAATGTCACTATGTGCTCATAGATAATCAAGAGTTGGCTGTATATTGACTTGAGTGAAAGATGGATAACTTAAATATACACACATTTAGGTAACAGAGGGTTAGGGAACAAGAGATATCAGTGATGGAAAACAGTATCTTTTAAAAGGGCAGAAAAGCCCTGTTCTTACTTATTGCCTCCTCATAACCCTTTAGAAGGAAAGTATAAAATACTGCCTCGAACATGCTGAAAGAGTATCTATGCATAAGCATCAAAGAAGTCCCTCAAGCAGTCAGTGGGTATATTCTACTTGAAAAGGTTTTAAAGTTCTCTTAGCATCAGACAACTTGATTCTTAAGGCCACCAGTTTGTCCAATGAAAAGCACATTGGTAGTGACCTTCTTTCTCTAGCTCCCATCACAGCGAACTAGATTACCTAGTATTAAGTCATATTTAACATAACGTAGCAGAACCATTTGCAACAATATATATGGCTACCTAGATTTTTGGAGGAGTTAGCCAAAAGGGTCTGTTCCACATACACACATAAATGGCCCACCCGATTTTGTAATATGCAAGTGTCTGGCACTAAAGGAAGGGAAAGAAGGATGGTAGAAAGATTGAGCTGATGGGGAGGGACTTGTTTAAGGGAAAAATGTCAATTTTCCTTTGAAAAAGGAAAAAGGAAAATCCCTTAGGAATTTGGTGTTCACATCTCAGAGAAATACAACACAAAGTGCAGACTTACATTTGAGAATTAATGTTAACTCTTTGTGTCTAGTTTGAAGCTTCTTGTATTTGTCTACAACTACAAGCCAGAATTTTGTATCTCCTTTGATAAAAGTGTGTATAATGTAAAGTAGTTTTGCATATTCTTGTGCTGCACATGGGCTGAATTTTTAAAATTTTTTTAAAGACTTGAAGCAGAACCTTGTAATTTGTGTAAATGACAAGTGTAAAATCCTACCATAAGATGCTAAAAATATGCATTGTTTCAAATAAAACCAAGAAATGCAGCATTATATAGTAGTGTGGAGCCCTGAATATTCATATACCCCCTGCTATGTCACAAGTGATAAAATGTCTTTGTGTATATTTTGTTTAGATTCTGGAGCCTGCAGATTCTCATAAGAAATCAAATGTAATCATAATGAAATCAAATCAAATCAAAATCAAACTTTCTTATTTTCTGGCTGTGCGCTCTGATCTGGCTCACAGAGACTAAGGAAGAACATAATAGATGACCAATTCTGGTGGACATGTGGGAAACTTTAGAAGTTGCTTTTAAACCTAAGAACTTTAAAGTACCCTTTTCATTACTGTATCTATGATACATCTATTTATTGCAAATTTCACATATGCATATTTAGTTAAAAAATTAGTTCATGGAGAATAGGTTACATAAACATAACTGGAATATGAGGTACAAAATGAAATAGAAGCTTTGACTGCTGCAGAAATAGAATGCATGTTTCTGTATTTTATCCTATGCATTATTTATGATAATGTGACCATTATCATTCCACATCTTTTATTGTCAAGACCTTTCTGCCTTCACTATTCATATAGATAAACAGTCAGTAGAAACCACTGGAGACCAACAAGTCTCCAGCAATCTGGCAATGAGCTTTACAGCCTGCCTAGATAATAATGATGGCATAACCTGTAAGAAGTTAAAGGTTTCCTAGAAACCAGCAACTGTGTAGAACAAAGGAAATGAGTGTGCATAATCACATACCAGCTCAGCCTGTAAGCCACAGCTCCAATTTTTACTCCCTAAGAGTAATAACTTTCATTTATTTCATTATGTATGTTATTTCTAAGTCCAACAGGAACATGCACAAATGTCCCCTTTCTAAGGAACCTGGTTCAGACTGGTGATCAGGACTTCAGTTTTGGGGTGTCAATGTTTATCAAAATTGATTGGTAAATTAAGGCACTTTCATCCTGTTCTCTAGCAGACCATGCATTGTGATTGAAATCCGTTCAAGAAATAGCACTGTATCCATTTTTCCAGAAGCTTGAAAAATAATTTAACTGGAGGTCAGTTATACAAACAAGGAGTGCCATAGTGCAAGGTTCAGATATATGGAAGCCAGTAAGAAAATTTAAGGATGGCAGTAATGACTTTCTTCATTACAGGTTTTTATTTAATCTGTACAGGTTTGACACAATGCCTTGATAACAAAAGGTTGTGCCTTAGGAGGACTCAAAATGGAAAGCAAGTAGCACAGCACAGGCAGATGCAGTTGTTTCAAATGGTACTGTCTGGACTTCGGAGTCCTCATGGATGCTGTGGAAGCAAACATCGCTGCCGTTTGTGTATGGAGAAGTGCAGTTCCCACAACTGTTGTATGAGATGCAGGTCCCTAAAGAAGTGACTGGGCTCGTCAAGCTACTGCTTCAGAAGAAGCTGGGCCTGATGCAAGGGATGGCTTTCTAGGCTTGCAGAAAGGAAGGTCCCTGGCAGAGGTGATTATAAAGGTAGGCAAACTGGCTGGGGAAGGAACAGAAGACTACTACGTAAGCAATACAAACTTACCTGGTGGGGAACACTGCTGAATTTGCAGATGGGAACACCTGATCCCAGCCCCCAAACCTGTACCTCCCATGCTGAGTGAACCCTCATCCCAAGCACAAATTTTGGTGTTGATAATTCATGTGACTTCTTTGAACAAACTCTGTGTTACTCTAGGGACTTAGTAATCAAGTAAGAATGATTACTCCAAGAAGCAAATTTTGGTGGGGACCCAAGCAGCATCCCCTTGAAGCACCCATTTTAGTTTTGTTCTGAGGCTTTTTGAGAAGATATCCACCCTGGTGTCCACAGACCCTCAACACCCCAAAACACTGAACGCCTTTTCCTCAGAAAGGTTTTGGCAGCTTTGCTACCTGGTTTCATCTGGCTTATGATGGAGTGAGCCCTCCAGGAGAAAGCTGCAGAGACAGAAGAACCTGCCCCTTTAAAACCTACCTCAGGCTAAGAGCTGCAAGGCAGAAGGCTGGTACCCCTAAAACTACCTTACTTGTGACCATTTTGCAGAGGCTCTCTTAAATATAGTGAGTGGAATAGGCCCAGGAGGCCAAGGTCCTGCATTTATTGGCCATTTGGCAACTTGAACTGTCCATGGAATCTTATAATTATGGGCAGCAGGGCCTTCCTCTTTCTAGAAGTCATGGCTTGTGAGATCAAAACTGGATGGCCCTGTTGCTTTCTCTCTCTTCACACTTACAAGTAGGATCTTTTCTTGATCACAAGGCACAACCACACCATAGCTGGCTGTCAAGCTGATTCCAGTCCAAAGCTGATGAAGAGAAAGACTTTCACAAAGTTCTTAAAACTCAAATATTACTTCATCTCCAGTCTCTTGCTAATTCCACCTTTTCATCACAATAACAACATAAATGGCTGCAAAGCATTTGTTGTCCAAAGGCCTGATATTTGCTGATGGATGATTTCTATCTTACCAATAATTGTGACATTGTGTTTGGAGAGTCAAAGCTACCTAAATTTTACAGTTCCTATTGAAGGACAAAGGAAATTACAAATATTTCATAACAAGTGGAAACAAGAAGAGAGCCATTGTGCAAACATGGCCTTTACTGCAATTTGCCATTGTGGAGAATAGGGTTCTGAAGTTAGGAAGGAGCAAATCAGATTTCTACCTAAATTCACTTCTGTTTTAATATCCTACTTATGATTAATTAGCAGAGAGACCCAGAAAGGGCTGGCATTGCAACTAGACTCTCTGCCCCTTAAGAGAGGTGAATCATGAAAGAAGATTGCTCAGATGAAGGAGAACCATTTGCTCTTTAATTCAAGCAGGAGCCCTATAGAAAGCTAGAGTTGAGTACCTTGCAATGTCAATGGAGAGTGGGCAACTAGGTGGTAATGGAAGTGTGCCTTCAAATAATGCAAAGTCAAGAAGGCCTGACCTGGCTCTGCTAGAGAAAGCGGTTCCTCAAAGGCCTCTCCTAGGTACTCAGGAGGGCAATGCCCCATGGGAAGGCCAGTCAGGGGGTTCAAGAGGCTGTGAACAAGCCCCACACAATAGGATCCAAGCCTGGCACACAGGGTTTGTGTTGGAACTGGTTGTGTGCAGGAAACCAGAAAACATACCTACTTTGGAATTGAAATTTAGAGTTGCTTTCTCAAGCCTCATCAAGGTCAGTGCCACTGAAGGGCTTTCTATTTTCCTCCCCCCATGGATCCCCTTTGTCTCATGGAAAAGGGTTCTGTCACGCTCCTTGGAAACGCATGGAGCACCTCTCCCACCCTAACCATCAGATCAGAGTGCTGGTTCTTAACTGCCTGGTCTGCCCTGGCTTTGTTTTAGCTATGAAGACACTGAGGTACAGAAGAGGCTATATTCTGCCTTAGATCTAGTTCCCCATCTCACACCCAAAGTTAATAAAAATACCTTTTATCAAAAGCTTAGCATATTACATATAATGGCATACTTAATCCTCACTAATTCCATGAAGTGGCTACTATGTTTGTCTCCATTTTACACATGCCATTGAAGCTCAGAAGGGTTAAACAGGAAGCCCAAGTCTCCTCAGCAAAAATGAGGCAGTTCAGACCCTGGGGTTTCAACCCAAATGGTCTGACTACACAACTCGGTTCCTGTATAAGGTTTTCCGCTAGGTACTGAGAGGCCCACAACCTCTCTTGAACTTGGTGAGTGAAATGTGGAAGTAGGAAATAGATAATGAATGCAAGTTGGGATGAGACCTGTTGGATTCTGTTGCCTCCATTTACTCACTCAGGAAACAATATCCTAAAACAAAGATAAAATTAAATGCAATTCCCTCAGTTGGTGAATGGATAAACAAAATGTGATCTGTCCAACAATACTAAGTATATAAATGAAAATGTGTATATACAATGGACTACTGCTTTAGCATAAAAAGGAAATACTGGTCATGCCACAAAATAGATGAATCTCAGAAACATTAAGTGAAAGAAGCCAGACACAAATTCATACTGTGTTTCCATTTCTATGAAATATCCAGAGGTGGCAAATCTACAGAGACAACGTAGAGTACCAGTTGCCTGGGACTAGGGTTGACAGCAGGGATTAATTATAAATGGGCTCATGGGATCTTACTGGAGAGATGGAAATGTTCTAAAACTAGACTGGACTGATGGTTGCATAACTCAGTAAATTTACTAAAAATCACTGAATTGTGCATTTAAAGCAGTATATTTTATGGTATGTAAGTTGTACCATAATAGTTTAAGATAATGAGACATCTTCCAAAAAAAGTTCACATATACATAGCAAAGCAGCATCTACTTAAGTACCAGACTGTCAAATCTACATCATGTCAAAAACACCATTATTAACAATAATTGAATTTACAAGCAAAGCACCTTTCCCATCCATGAGCTCCACTGACAGGGTTGCTTGCTAGGGTCAGTCTGGTTCTCAGATAGGAAACAAGTTTCCTTCATTGTGGTCATGGCCACAGACTAGGCTCTTCCTAGCCAAAGACACAAAAGACTGTGTAAACCAGAGGCCAGCACGTTCACAATGCGTGAAGTTCCTCATTTTATAAGCTGAGTTCCTGATGGACACGAGAACTCGCTCGTACGCGCTCTCGCCACACGCACACAAGGAAAGGCTGAGTAAGGACAAGCCTCTCGGAAGGTGGCCGTCCGCAGTTCCCGAGAGAGGCCTCACCGGAAAGCACATCAGCCGCCAAAAAACCATCTAAGCAGGGACGTCGTGAGCAATCCCGACCCTCTCCCAGCGGTAGGAGCCTCTAATCGTCCAGTTCCAGAGTGGCTTTTCTGTCCCTCCCCCATGGGAAGGGAGTTTTTTCGTTCCCCAGCCTCATCTGGTCTTCACCTACACCAGGGAGTAAAAAGTTGCTTTCCTTCCCCAGCAGCTACAGCTTTTGTTTTGTAGGCAGGAAAGGTCTAGGCAAGATTTGCTTGCTTTCCCACAGACCTACACTGCCAAGAGGCTTACCTCTGCTCTCCACCTGTACTGCCTTCCTTGTGAGTGCCAACAAAGGACCAGGTCGATGCACTGAGGAGCAGGTGAAAATTCCCGTGCTGAGGCACCTTTAGATCTGGGGTACTCACGGGTCCACGAAAAGTCATGACATGGAGGATTGATTACCTGGCCTTCCTTACTAGGATAGGAACCTTTTACAGCTTTCCATATTCTAGGCAGAAGACAGAAACCCCTAGGTTCAAAATAATCAGATAAATAAACTGAACTTCAGATACTTCAATTTTGTCATTCTTTATGACAAACTGGAGTTTTTTCTATTGAAGTCACTAGAATCAATCCTGAAAAAAACACAGTATTCCAAGGTCTGTAACATACCCAGATGTGGGACTTTTATGAAATGCCAACATGTTTATCCTTATGCTTACCCTACAATTCATCTGTTGCTTCATGTATTATTTTTCAAAATTAAAGTGTTCTTCACTCACCTATGAGTGAAAATAACGAACCTGGGTATAATCTTTTCTGAACATTAACAGAGAACGACCAATTTTCACAATATTAAAGAAGGTTCAAAAAGTAGGAATTGCAATATTACTGTGCAACAGACTAATATGTAGGTTTTTCCTTTTTCTCAAAACTTTCTTTTGTACTGCATAATTTTGACAATTATACATACATGAAGTTCAAATTTTTTTCACTATTTTTTTAAATTTCATGATCACTAAAAATAATTTTGTAGCATAAAGGGTGTTAAAAAATGATCTACTCTAGGTTTTGATTACACTAGGTATGTCACTGCTAGAAAAATGATAACAACATTTGATTGAGGTGATGGATCTATATTATCAAGCAGGGAAATGAGCTACTGTTCCCCAACAGTGGCAGGGAGGGCTGTGGAAGTAGTCTAGGGAGATTAGTATCCTACTAAAGAAACTCCAATCTATTGACATGCTACCTAAATTGAAGGTGAATTTGGAATAGGTATCAGGAAATCATAATAGTGACACTTATCAACTATGATTTCACATCCAGTTGCAGATATAAACATTGTAGCAATGAACTATAGTTTTTTGCTGATTTAAATAACATTTTAGAAATTTATGTAAAATTTTAATATTTTTAAAACTTTTTCTCTTCTGCACTATTTTATATAGAATACGTTTTATTGTTAACTTTTCAATTTAGTCCACAGGTTACATAATTGTCTAGACAGGATCAGAGTAAGAGAAATACATGTTACCAAGAGATTCTAGACTGAACTGGAGACAGTACTGATGGAACACTGGTGCGGCCCCTTTGCGCGAGGGCATTAGCACCTTGTAACAATTTCATGCTTGCATAGTTAGCATTCTTATCCTTTGGTCTTGACTCTCTCTTCTCTTTGGCCCTAAAAACAATGATTTTGCCATTAGTTTATTCTATTTGTTCTTTTAAAACTTGCCTTAAATCTTTTTTGATACTTGTCAAGGTATAAATAATAGAAGTTTGGTAAGGAGGTAAAGTAGAAAATATGTAATATAGGGCCCTTATAAACAGAGCATTTTACACTCAATTCACTTCTTTTCCCAACTCATTCTTAAACAGCCCTTCACCTGCCTTTCACAGAAGCCTCAAATCTGGTCGTAGATCATACGACCTAGAATTATCTAAGTACTTCCGGGCTTTTGAGTTGAGACACCTCACATTTTTGCGTGGCTATTTAGAAACTCATTTCTAAAATGTTGTCCATGAGCATAAACTGCCTAGATATCTTTCACATGGCTTATAAAGAGCACCTTTGGGACTGTACCACAAATCAAAATGGTTCATAACACATATTCCAATCTGAAGACATTATTGAGCACCATTCTTTGCTAGTCTCTATGCTACAGATAAGGATAAAAAGATATAATTCCAACCCTCAAAGAGGAAAAGACTTGACATGAAAACAAACCATGCTAATGCAGTGTGGTGTGTGCTATAAAATTTACACAAAATACATGAGAACCTAGAAAAAAATGTACTGTACCTGAATGGGAGGGAATTGAGATATAAGAGAGAAGGTTTCAGAAGTGATGTTTAGCTAAACATGATTTCATCAGGACACACTTTCAGACTGTAGAGGTGGGAGAATATGGATTTGGAGATAGTTCAAATCCCAGCAACCTGGTTTATTAACAAGTGTCTACGTGATGTTAGGCAAATCACATTTCACCGTGAGTTTCTCACCAGCAAAATGAGAGGGATTGCCTGAAAGAGCACTAGAGTCCTGCCTATTAACAGTATTTGCAGCCATCTACACTACACATTCCTTCAAAGAAGTAATACTTTATACAGTGTTATTTCCATTTTCATATATTTCTTTATTATAGAATTCATACATGTTCTGTACCCCCCTTTTCCCCCCGAGTATTTTCCATCTCCCCAACATCTTCAGTTACTCCCTCCTCACTGGTGTTTCTCCTTTTGTCACAAAAAAATGTGCCTTTGCTCAAGTTTCTTACACCTTAGAAAGCAAGTGAACCTTTACTTTGACCCTACTTGGTAATTATTTAAACAGCCGAACTTTCTGTAAGTTTTACCTCACCACTCTAGAACTTCTAAACTAGCTGTTAATCCCATCATTTGATCAAAACTGCTCAGAGACTGGAAGAAAACTAACAAAATGCTGAAACCATTGCTCATATGCTATGACTTAGCTCCAATCTGTCCCTTCTTTCTGGTGCCATTAATGTTGCTGTCGTTGTCCCCTCAGTCCCATTTCCTTCCCTCTTCTATTTCTTCAGCACACAATCATTTGACATTTATTGAGTGCTTATTATGTGCCATGAGAGTAACAAGACTGTGTTAGTTTATAATCAACTGGGGTAAACAACCAACAAGAACATAGGGTAGAAGGTATGTAAGTACTGGGAGCTTATGAAGTCCTATGGGAGATTTGGGAAGGTTCATGGAGATGGAAACATTTGGGGGTAGATGTGAAAGAAAAGATTTCAATTTATAGAAGTGGAAGAGAACCATATCCAAAAGAAGAAACAGTAATTTTTAATGCACAGAGGCAGGAAGCACAATGTGCACTTATTGCTAGGGTAAGAAAATGGAAGATCCTATTAAACTTCTATTTTTATAAAAAGATAAATGAATGATGGACAAATAAACAAAGGCTTATAATGAAAATAAGTTTTCTGTCCAGCGTTTTCTGGTTTTTACTCTTGAGGGACAAGCTTAACTGTTTCTTCAAATGACTGCCATCATTTTAAAAAATAATATGCTTTGAGTACTATTTCTTAATTTATAAATTTCATTTATGTCTACAGTTTGTGTTGAGAGATGAAACTATGGCATTCTTACAGCCCTCTCCCCACATCTTGCAATAGATTTGTCACTACATCTGACTAAATTGATTACCAGTACTTACTTACTGCCTTGCCAATGCCATTCATGAAGAGCCAAGTTGTGCACTTTAATCGTATTTCTTGAGAGGACCTACAGGATATATCAGGTACCTGTAACTTAAACCTTGGCTATGAAACCTCCCAGCTGTGTTAACTTTGAGCCAGTTATTTTATCTTTCTGCTCATTTCCTCATCTGTAAAATCAGATTAAATGAGGTAACATGTGGAGAAATACTTGGAACAATTACCGGCACCTAATATACTCAGAAAATGTTAGCTACTCCTTTTACCGTAGGGTTTTGTCCCAGTTTACAATTGTCTTTCTCTTGTGCACTTCCATTTGCTGCATCCATATACAGGAACTGTACAGCTCCAAGGGAAATAAATGACATGCAGTATCACCATATCAAGTATTTAACTGAGCCCTCTTCTAAAGTTTTTTCCTTCCCAAAGAACACTGTCCTGCTCCAGTACAGCTGGTGTTTTCTGGTGTTGCCATCATTGGTCTTCCTGAATTACTCTCCTCCACTGTTTCTAAGGTCCTTTTATTTCTTGATAACACTCCATTTTGCTACAGCAAAATATCTACAAGCAACTTCTTATGATAGTGTGTCTAAGATTCTGAATCTTCATTTAAAAAAGTTTTTATTCCATCCTAAAAACTGAGTTGAATGAAATTTTAGATAAAAATAATTTTCAGCATTTCAAAACTTTTTGATAGTGTAGTTTTTAGAAAGACTGGTGCTATTTTTTTTTCCTTACTAAACTGTGTTTTTTTTTTTGAGGAACATTATGTTTACTAGACTCCCCCCTTCACCAAGTCCCCCCCACAAACCCCATTAGTCACTGTCCATCAGCATAGTAAGATGCTGTAGAATCACTACATGTCTTCTCTGTGTTGCACAGCCCTCCCCATGCCTCCCCCCACATTACACATGTTAATCGTAATGCCCCCTTTCTTCCCCCTCCCTTACCCCTCCCTTCCCTCCCATCCTCCCCATTCCTTTTCCCTTTGGTAACTGTTAGTGCATTCTTGGGTTCTGTGACTCTACTGCTGTTTTGTTCCTTCCTTCAGTTTTTTCTCTGTTCTTATACTCCACAGATGAGTGAAATCATTTGGTGCTTGTCTTTCTCCGCCTGGCTTATTTCACTGAGCATAATACCCTCTAGCTCCATCCATGTTGTTGCAAATGGTAGGATTTGTTTTCTTCTTATGGCTGAATAATATTCCATTGTGTATATGTACCACATCTTCTTTATCCATTCATCTACTGATGGACACGTTGCTTCCATTTCTTGCCTATTGTAAATAGTGCTGCGATAAACATAGGGGTGCATCTGTCTTTTTCAAACTGGGCTGCTGCATTCTTAGGGTAAATTCCTAGAAGTGGAATTCCTGGGTCAAATGGTATTTCTATTTTGAGCTTTTTGAGGAACCTCCATACTGCTTTCCACAATGGTTGAACTAATTTACATTCCCACCAACAGTGTAGGAGGGTTCCCCTTTCTCCACAACCTCGCCAACATTTGTTGTTGTCTGTCTTTTGGATGGTGGCCATCCTTACTGGTGTGAGGTGATATCTCACTGTGGTTTTAATTTGCATTTCTCTGATGACAAGCGATGTGGAGCATCTTTTCATGTGTCTGTTGGCCATCTGAATTTCTTCTTTGGAGAACTGTCTGCTCAGCTCCTCTGCCCATTTTTTAATTGGATTATTTGCTTTGTGTTTGTTGGGGTGCAGGAGCTCTTTATATATTTTGGATGTCAACCCTTTATCATATCTGTCATTTATGAATATATTCTCCCATACTGTAAAATGCCTTTTTGTTCTATTGGTGGTGTCCTTTGCTGTCCAGAAGCTTTTCAGCTCGATATAGTCCCACTTGTTCATTTATGCTTTTGTTTCACTTGCCTGGAGAGATATGTTCATGAAGAAGTCGCTCATGTTTACGTCCAAGAGATTTTTGCCTATGTTTTTTTCTAAGAGATTGATGGTTCTATGACTCACATTCAGGTCTTTGATCCATTTTGAATTTACTTTTGTGTATGGGATTAGACAATGATCCAGTTTCATTCTCTTACATGTAGCTGTCCAGCTTTGCCAGCACCATCTGTTGAAGAGGCTGTCATTTCCCCACTGTATGTCCATGGCTCCTTTATCGTATATTAATTGTATATGTTTGGGTTACTATCTGGGGTCTCTATTCTGTTCCACTGGTCTGTGGCTCTGTTCTTGTGCCAGTACCAGACTGTCTTGATTACTGTGGCTTTGTAGTAGAGCTTGAAGTTAGGGAGCGAGATCCCCAGACTGGTGCTATTTTAATTCTTGCTTTTCTTTCAAGAGACTTTAGGATCCTGTCTTCTGCCAAGTTCTCTGAAATTTGATGAAAGTATGTTTTCCTTTATCACTCTAATCTGATGCATATTTCAATCTGGAAACATTCTTTGTTCTATACTATTTATTTGGCTATATAATTCTTCATTTTCTCTATTCTCTTGGTGGAGTTTATTCTGTTCCCTTTCTGAAACTAGCTGTCAAATATTCTTTCTTTCTTCCCCGATTGAGCCATCCTCTCTTTACTACCCACTACCCTCCTATTCATTCACTTATTCAACAAGTAGTTACTGATGACTAACCTATATGTTCCTATGTTACAGGCAATATTCTGGGCTTTGGAGAAAAAGAAATCGATGAGACCAATCCCAATCCTCATGTCAGACAAAATTTTTTAATGGATTAATAGTAACTGCCATAAAGAAAAATTAAGCAGGAAGAGGGAGAGGTGAATGGAGGTAGAAGCTGTATTAATTAGGATAGTCAGAGAAGACATTTGAACAGCAACATAAATGAAATGATTAAGCAAAACATGTAAGGATCTGGGGGAAGAGCATTCCGGGCAGAGAGAACGGCCTATTCAAAGGACCTGAAGTTGCAAGAAGCCTGGTGTGTTTGGAAAATACCAACAGGCTAGTATGTCTAGTGTAGAGTATGCAAAGGAGAGAAGAATGGGACAATCAGGAAAAGTGGGGTACTAAGGTCACATATTGCGGTCATGGTTAAGGAGCAAGGATCTTATTTTAAATTTAGTTAAAAGCCATTTTAAGCAGGCAAGAATCACTTTTAAAAAATTATTCTGGCTGCTGTGTGGCAGAAAGACTCCAAGATCCCCAGCATAGAAATAGATTAAAAAAATAACACTTTGGCTGCTATGAGGCAGAGACTGTAGGAGCTCCAGCACAGAAATAGACACAACTCTAAGGTAATATTCAAAGCAAATGTGATTGTGGCATGGGTAGGGAAGTAGCAGACAGCAGCAGTAAGTGGACATCTGAAAACTATATATTTAAAGATTGAGCTACTAAGAGTTGTTAATGAATATGGGCCATTAGGTACAGAAAGGAGCAAAGGATGATTTTAGGGATTTTTGCCATTAGCAACTGGATAAATGATGATGTCATTCTACTGCCTATGGAAAGATGGACAAAGTAGTGGGTTTGGGTGATGGTGGAGAGAGAATAAAGATTGTTTTTTATAAATACAAGTTTGAAAAGTCCTGAATAGTTGTTAAAAGCATTGAGGTGGACTGCATGAGTTCAATTCCTGGTTTAAATGGGGTATAGAATCAACAGAGGTTTCCTTTTACTCTTTAAGATGGGAGCTATTATAGCAAGTCTGGTGTGTTGAGGTAAAAGGGAAAAATTAACAATGCAGGAGAAAGAGATGAGAGCAAAAGTCTCTGAATGGATGACAGGAAAGAGAGTACATAGGAACAGATGCAGGTAGACAGATACATTTAATAACAAAAAGATGTAGTACTCGTTGCTTTCATCTCAGTCATACAAGAATTTAGTTCACTAGTTGAGAGGGGTTAGAAGCAGCTATTGGAGATTTGAGACAAGTAAACTGTGCAGCCTCAGTGGATGGAAGACTGAAATGATCAGGAAGTTATATGACTGAAACTAAGTGCTAAGAGCCCAAATGAGAACAGTGTTATTAGTTCAGGCAGCATAACTGTTCTTCTCCAGGTAAATTCTGCTACGCAGGTCTAAGAGCTGACTAGGCAGAAAGATGAGATTTTTGCATTGAAGGCCAGGAAACAAGGGAAAAGGGGATGATTACAGTGATGGCCCACAGAACCTCAGCTGAGCAAAGAAGATAACATTAGAAGTGTACCTGTCTCCTTCAGGACCATGGTATATAGGATTAAAAATAACTATTAAGAATTTTAAATCAATCATATCAATAATTACTTTAGATGTAACTGGTCTAAATACACCAATTAAAAGACAGATTGTCAGACTGGATTAAAAAGCAAGATCCAACTATATATATGCTAATTATAAGAAATTAACTTTAAATATAAAGATATATTGTACATGTTAAAAGAATGGAGAAAAACATTATCAGGCAAATGCTAGCCAAAAGATGAAGTATTTATATTAATTTCAGATAAAGTAGACTTCAGAACTATGAACAGTATCACATAGGGGACAGAAAATGAGGGATGTCAATTCTCCAAGACAGAACAATCCTAAATTATGCAACAGAACTGAGCTTCCAAATACACAAGGCAAAACAGTAGTTCTGAAAATAAAATTATATAAATCCACAGAGAGTTCAACACTCCTCTCTCAGTAATTGATAGAACAAGTAGGCAGAAAATTAATAAGGATATAGATAACCTGAGCAACACTATCAACCAACTGGACCTGACATTCAGAATATTCCATTCAACAATGTCAGACTATACATTCTTTCCAAGTATACATGGAACACTTACCAAGATAGACTATTATAAGGCAAATCTGGGCCATAAAACACATATTAATAAATTTTAAATAATAAAAATCTGAAAAATATGTTTCTCAGACCATAACAGATTAAATTAGAAATCATTAATAGAAATATTCAGATATTCTCCAAATATTTGTAATTAAACAATATACTAAGTAGTCATTGGATCAAAGAGGAATCTAAAGAGAATTTAAAAAACAATTTAAACTGAAAGAAAATGAAAATGCAATATGGTAAAAAGATGCATCTAAAGCAGTGCCTACCGCATTAATTTCTTATGTTAGAAAATAAAAAAGACCTCAAATCAGTAACATAAGCCTCCACCTTAAGAACAAATTAAACCTAAAGCACATAAAGAAGTAAACCATAAAAATTAAAGGAAAATTAATAGAAATGAAAACAGGACAAAAAAGAAAGCTGGTTGTTTCAAAAAGCAGTAAGATTGATAAACCTCTGGCCAGAATGACTAAGAAAAAAATGGAGAAGGTACAAATTAACAATATGAGAAATGAAAGAGGATTTATCCTAGTAATCCTACAGTAATTAATTAGTAATAATAATGATGGAATGCCACAAATACCTCCATGCCAGTTAAGTTTTACATCACAGATGAAATGGACCAATTCCTTGTAAAAAACAAAACTCACTCAAGAAGACATTATCTGAATAGTCCTATATCTACTAAATACATTGAATTTGTGGCTACAAATATTCCAAAAAAGAAAACTCCAGGTCCAGATGGTTTCACAGGCCTACAATGTGAAATATTTAAAGGAGAAATAATACTAGTATTACACATTTTCAAGAAAATTAAGGCAGAAACTCATAGCTGCTTTTATGAGACTGCCACTAGCAAAAGGAAAAATATTACAGGTAAACTAGAGAGAAGCAAAAATCCTCAAGAAACCAGTAGCAAACTGAATCCAGCATCATATGCAGAATTCAACATTATGACCATATGGAGTCCATACCAAGAATACAATGCTAGTTCAACATTTGAAAATTAGTCATCATATTAACAGACCAAATATACCAAATAATCTCAATAAATGTGGTAAAGCATATTACAAAATTTAACAATAATTCACAATAAACATTCTCAGTAAATAGTGAAAAGAAGGGCATTTCCTTAACCTAATTGAGGGCATATATTTAAAAAAAAACATACAGCTAATAACAGTTCCTGTTGAGAGACTAAATACTTTTAGGCTAAATAAATAATACAGACTGGAATGAAAGTAAAATGGTATTAACAGATTACATGATTATGAATACAAAAAAGCACACACTGAGTCCAGAAAAAGATGGCGGAGTAGGAAAGCAAGGCAGAAACCTCCTCCCAAAACACATAAAAGGAATCAGAAACGAGAAAGGAAAAATCATCACAGATCCCACAGAAATACAAAGAATCATTAGAGAATACTATGAAAATCTATATGCTAACAAGCTGGAAAATCTAGAAGAAATGGACAACTTCCTAGAAAAATACAACCTTCCAAGACTGACCAAGGAAGAAACAATATCTAAACAGACCAATTACAAGCAACGAAATTGAATCAGTAATCAGAAAACTACCCAAGAGCAAAACCCCTGGGCCAGATGGATTTACTGTGGAATTTTATCAGACACAGAGAGAAGACATAATACCCATTCCCCTTAAAGTTTTCCAAAAAATAGAAGAGGGGAGAATACTTCCAAACTCATTCTATGAAGCCAGCATCACCCTACCACCAAAACCAGGCAAAGACCCCACCAAAAAAGAAAATTACAGACCAATATCCTTGATGAATGTAGATGCAAAAATACTCAACAAAATATTAGCAAACTGAATTCAAAATTACATCAAGAGCCATAAAAATCTTGGAAAAAACGTAGGCAAAAATCTCTTGGACATAAACATGAGCGACTTCTTCATGAACATATCACCCCGGGCAAAGGAGACAAAAACAAATATGAACAAGTGGGACTATATCAAGCTGAAAACTTCTGTACAGCAAAGGACACCATCAATAGAACAAAAAGGCATCCTACAGTATGGGAGAATATATTCATAAATGACAGATCTGATAAAGGGTTGACATCCAAAATATATAAAGAGCTCCTGCACCCCAACAAACACAAAGCAAATAATCCAATTAAAAAATGGGCAGAGGAGCTGAGCAGACAGTTCTCCAAAGAAGAAATTCAGATGGCCAACAGACACACGAAAAGATGCTCCACATCGCTAGTCATCAGAGAAATGCAAATTAAAACCACAATGAGATATCACCTTACACCAGTAAGGATTGCCACCATCCAAAAGACAAACAACAAATGTTGGCAAGGCTGTGAAGAAAGGGCAACCCTCCTCCACTGCTGGTGAGAATGTAAATTAGTTCAACCATTGTGGAAAGCAATATGGAGGTTCCTCAAAAAGCTCAAAATAGAAATACCATTTGACCCAGGAATTCCACTTCTAGGAATTTACCCTAAGAATGCAGCAGCCCAGTTTGAAAAAGACAGATGCACCCCTATGTTTATCACAGCACTATTTACAATAGGCAAGAAATGGAAGCAACGTGTCCATCAGTAGATGAATGGATAAAGAAGATGTGGTACATATACACAATGGAATATTATTCAGCCATAAGAAGAAAACAAATCCTACCATTTGCAACAACATGGATGGAGCTAGAGGGTATTATGCTCAGTGAAATAAGCCAGGCGGAGAAAGACAAGTACCAAATGATTTCACTCATATGTGGAGTATAAGAACAAAGAAAAAACTGAAGGAACAAAACAGCAGCAGACTCACAGAACCCAAGAATGGACTAACAGTTACCAAAGGGAAAGGGACTGGGGAGGACAGGTGGGAAGAGAGGGATAAGGCGGAGGGGGGGGAAAGAAAGGGGGCATTATGATTAGCATGTATAATGGGGGGGCACAGGGAGAGCTGTGCAACACACAGAAGACAAGTAGTGACTCTACAGCATCTTACTACGCTGATGGACAGTGACTGTAATGGGATTTGTGGGGGGGACTTGGTGATGGGGGGAGTGTAGTAAACATAATGTTCCTCATGTAATTGTAGATTAATGATACCAAAATAAAAAAAATAAATACATAAAAGAGGAAAATACAGCAAATGCAACTAAACCTCAAAATGACCTTTAGACTGCAGAACAGACCACCTATATCTGAGGAGGAAGAGAAGATCACAGAGAAAAGGGTAATTTGGTAGAGCTAAGATCCAGAACAAGACCCAAGTCCTCCCCCCACACCAACCAACAGGCAGGAGAAAGAACAATGGAATGGGGAGGGAGCAGGAGCCCAGGAATGCTGCACACCTCGCCCTGGGATAGCAGGACCATACTACCCTAGGTTATGATGAATGGCAGGGCTGAACACGAGAAACAGAACACTCTGTGAGGCCACTGTGGAGGACGGGCATGCTTTGCCAATCTTGAGACCCAGAGCAGAGGTGGTTTGAGAGACTTGCCAGTAGTGGGAGGGGAGGCAAAGGGGTAAGGGTTGGACAGAACTCTCTCAGGAGAAAGGGCAGGTGTAGGATACTCCCACCCCCAGCCCTTTCTTGGCCCAACAGATCAGGAACTCTAGGTCACCCAAACATTCCATTCCTCTTGCTGGCAGTGCAACCTTGAGGCTCCTACCTGCATGCGCTGCTGGGCCCAGCGGCAGCTATGGACTTTGTTGCCAGGCAGTGGGAAATTTGCCCAGCTTCCTTGCCTGTTTCAGCAGAACTGGGGAGGTGCCTGCAGGAAACTGCCCTAAGGACCCCTTTCTCCATGCTGGGGTCCAAGGCCAGTGCTGCAATCCAGCCTGGGCAGAGCTGCACATAAGCCTTCCCACCCATTTTCCCTGCAGCCCCACCACTGCTGCAGGTCAGGCAGGGGGCAACCCTGCCCACAGCAATTGCAACAGAGTCTCCTGAGGCTGTTCACAAAAGCGGTGGCAGAATCAAACTGCCAGCACAGACAGAAAAATGTCCCACCCACCATCAACTGGGGCCCCTGCAAAACAGAACCAGGCACTAAGTAAAGAATCTGGAGCTTCTGGGCACCATAGTATGCCTTCTTCATAAAGCTACTACTCTACAGAACAGGAAGCATAGCAGAGCTATCTAATACAAAGGAAGAAACACAGAAACCCTGACAATGAGTAGGCAGAGGAAAATGTTCCAAATAAAACTACAAGATAGAACCCCAGAAAGAGGGCTAAATGAAATGGAGATCACCAATCATCTTTGGTAAAGATTTTAAAATAAAAGTCATAAACACACTCATGGATTTACAGAAAAGTATACAAGATCTCAGGGGGCACTTCATCAAAGAGACAGAAGACCTGTAAGAGAGCCACTCAGAGCTTAAGGAAACATAGAATGGAGGGATCTAAGAGCAGAGTACAACATGTAGAGGAGATGGTAAATGAAATGGAAATTAGAGAACAGGAAAACAAAAGCTGAGGAACAGAGGAAAAATGATCTCTCAGAATGAAAGAATGGTAAGAGATCTATGTAACCAATCCAAACAAAACAATACATGCATAAATAGGGGTACCAGAAAAAGAGAAAAAGGGATAGAAAATCTCTTAAATAATTGTTGAACACTTCCTCAATCTGGGCAAGGAAATAAGACACTCAGTTCATGGAAGCACACAGATTCCCTAACAGAAGGAACCCCAGCAAGAAAACACCAAGACACAAAATAATTAAAATGGCAAAGATCAAGGGTAAGGAGAGAGTATTGAAAGCAGCCAGAGAGAGAAAAAAGATGACTTGTAAAGGAAATCTCATCAGGCTATCAACAGACTTCTCAACAAAAAACTATAGGCCAGAAGGGAGTGGCAAGATACATTTAATGTACTGAAAGAAAAGGACCTCCAACCAAGAATCCTCTATCCGGTAAGATTATCATTTAAATTTGAAGCAGGTATTAAACAATTTCCAGACAAAAGTTGAAGGGTATGTTAAAGGGACTGCTGTAGATGGAAATGTCCAGCCTTACAGGATATGTTAAATGGACTGCTGTAGATGGAAGTGTCCCTAAGGCTAAATAGCTTTCTCCAGTGAAAATAAGTCCACAGTGAAGGTAGTAGACCAATTAATTACCAAGCAAGCATGAAATTAAAACAAAATAAATAATATCATATACACAAAACCAGTTAAGGCATACACAAAGAGCAGACATCCAGTACAAAAAAAGTTGGGGAGATTAGAAGAAGGAAAAAAACTTTAGATTGTGTTTGAAATAGAGTAATCAGCAATTTAAGATAGATTATTATACAGTAAGGATGCTATCGTTGGACCTTTGGTAAACACAGAGCCTACAATAAATAAATACCCACAAAAGCATGCACACGCACACACACACACACACACACACACACACACACAGAAATCCAATTACAACACTAAAGAACACCATCAATAACAAGCAAAAAGTGTAAGAGAAGAAGAAGGGGACAGAGAGGAGCTATAAAAAACAGCCAAAAAATAAAATAACAGTAAGTACATATCAATAACCACCTTAAATGTAAATGGACAAAATACCAATCAAAAGACACAGAGTAGCAGAATGAATAAAGAAACAAGACCCAATCTATATGCTGCCTAAGAGAAACTCATTTCAGACCCAAAGACATAGACAGACTAAAAGTGAAGGGACAGAAAAAGATATTCCATTCAAATAATAGGCATAAAAAAGCAGGAGTAGCAGTACTTATATGAGACAAAATTGATTTCAAAACAAAGAAAGTAACGAGACAAAGAAGGCCATTACATAATAAAGGGATCAGTCCAACAAGAGAATACGAACATAACATACCCCTCACATCAATAGACAGATCAACCAGACAGAAAATAAGCAAGGAGACAGGCACTGAAAACCACACTACAACAGATAGACCTAACAGACATCTACAGAACACTTCACCCAAAAGCAATAGGATACACATTCTTCTCAAGTGCACATGGAACATTTTCCAGAATAGATCACATACTAGGCCACAAAAAGAGCCTAATAAATTCAGAAAGTTTGAAACTGTATCAAATAGCTTCTCAGACCAGTGGTATGAAACTAGAAATAAATTAGACAAAAACAAAAAACAAAAATGGCTAACACATGGAGGCTAAACTACATGTTTCTAAATTATCTATGGATTAATGAACAACTTAGAACTCAAGCAATACATGAAAACAAAAACAAAACCCAAAATCTGTGAGACACAGCAAAGGCAGTTCTAAGAGTAAAGTACATAGCAATACAGGCTGACCTCAAGAAACAAGAACAATCCCAAACAAACAGTCTAAATTCACAATTAAAGAAACTAGAGTAAGAAGAACAAATGAAACCCAAAGTTAGAAGGAGGGACATAATAAAAGATCAGAGCAGAAATAAAACTGAGAATAAAACAATAGAAAAAAATAAATCAATGAAACCAAGAGATGGTTCTTCAAGAAAATAAGCAAAATAGATAAATCCCTAGCCAGATGTATCAACAAAGAGAATGTATACACATAAATAGAATCAGAAACAAATAAGGAATAATCCCAATGGATACCACAGAAATACAAAGAATTATTAAAGAATACTATAAAAATTATATGCCAATAAACTGGACAACTTAGAAGAAATGGACAGCTTTCTAGAAAATACAACCTTCCATGATTGACCCAGAAAGAAAACAGAAAATCTGAACAGACCAGTTAAAAGTAATGAAATTGAACTGGTAATTTAAAAACTCCCAAAAAACAAAATTCCATTTCCAGATAGCTTCACTGACAAATTCTACCAAACATTTAAAGAAGAGCTAATACTCTTCCCTCTTAAAGTATTCCAAAGAAGGAGTATTTTCAAACTCATTCTATGAGGTCAGCATCACTCTAATTCCAAAAACAAAGACACCACAAAGAAAATGACAGACCAGTTTCCCTGATGCAAAAATCCTCAAGAAAATATAAGCAAAATGAATTTAAAAATACATTTAAAAAACACCCATCAGGAGCAACTGGGATTTATTTCAGGGATGCATAGATAGTATAATATTTCTAAACCAATCATTATCATACACATCAACAAAAAGAATAAATACCACATGATCATCACAATAGATACTGAAAAAGCATTTGACAAAATTCAACATCCATTTATGATAAAAAGTCCCAAACAAATGGGTATAGAAGGTACATACCTCAACATAATGAAGGCCATGTACAACAAACCATAGCCAACATTGTATGTGATAGCGAAAAGCTGAAAGCTTTTCCTCTAAGGTCAGGAACAAGACAAGGATGCCCACTCTCACCACTTTTATTCAACATAGTACTGGAGGTCCTAGCCATGGCAATGAGACAACACAAAGAAATCAAAGGCACCCAGATTTGTAAGGAGGAAATTAAACTGTCACTGTTTGCAGATGACATGATATTGTACATAGAAAACCCTAAATAATCCACAAAATTAATACACCAAGATCTGCATTCCTATATACTAACAATGAACCAGAAGAAAGAGAAATCAGGAAAACAACTCCATTTACAATTTTATCAAAAAGAATAAAATATGTTGGAATAAACCTAACCAAGGAGGTGAAAGACCTATACTCTGAAAACTATTAAGGCACTCATGAGAGAAATTAAAGTAGACATCAATAAGTGGAAATACATCCCATACTCATGGATAGGAAGAATTAATATTGTCAAAATGGCCATCCTGCCTAAAGCAATCTATAATTCAATGCAATTCCTATCCAAATATCAACAGCATCCTTCAGTGAATTAGAACAAATGGTTCTAAAATTCACATGGAACCACAAGACCCCAAATAGCTAAAATTATCCTAAGAAAGGAAAATAAAGCTGGGGGGATTATGCTTCCTGACTTCAAGCTCTACTACAAAGCCACAGTAATCAAAACAATTTGGTGCTGGCACAAGAACATATCCATAGATCAATGGAACAGAATAGAGCCCAGATACAAACCACACGTATAAGGTCAATTAATATACGATAAAGGAGCCACAAGTACACAGTGGGGAAAAGCCTCTTCAACAACTGGTGCTGGCAAAACTAGACAGCTACATGTAAGAAAATGAAACTGGATTACTGTCAACTCCATACACAAAAGTAAATTCAAAATGGATCAAAGACCTGAATGAAAGTCATGAAACCATAAAACTCTTAGAAAAAAACATAGACAAAAATCTCTCAAATATAAGCATGACCAATTTTTTTCCTGCACACATCTCCTCAGGCAAGGGAAACAAAAATTGAACAAATGGGACTACATCAAACTAGAAAGCTTCTGTACAGCAAAGGACATCATCTGCAGAATAAAAAGACACCCCACGATATGGGAGAATATATTTGTAAATGACTCATCTGAAATGGGGTTAACATCCAATCTATATAAAGAACTCATACGCACCAACACCTAAAAAACAAATAACCTGATTAAGAAATGGGTGGTGGAATTGTACAGATATTTCTCCAAAGAAATACAAACAGCCAACAGGCATATGAAAAGATGCTCCACTCATCACTAATCATTAGGGAAATGCAAATTAAAACCTCAATGAAATTACCACCTCACACCAGTTAGAATGGCCACTATTCAAAAAATAAGAAATGCTGGCGAGCATGCAGAGAAATGGGAATCCTCCTACAGTGTTGGAGGTAATGTCAACTGGTACAACTGCTGAGGAAAGCAGTATGGAAGATCCTCAAAAAGCTAAAAACAGAAATACCATTTAACCCAATAATTCCACTCCTAGGAATTTACCCAGCGAAAACAAAGTCCCTGGTTCTGAAAGATACATACACCCCTATGTTTATATATATATAAATACACACACACACACCACACACATATACATTTATTGCTGCAGTACTTGCAATAGCTGATATGGAAGCAAACTTAAGTGTCCTTCAATAAATGAATGGATAAAGATCTGATACATATACACAATGGAATATTATTCAGCCATAAAAAGAAATACTGCCATTTGCAACAACATGGATGGATCTAGAGGGTATTATGCTCAGTGAAATAAGCCAGGCAGAGTGAGGCTTAGAACCTCACCCCCCCGTTCTGAGAGAAATCTTCTGCATACGTGGATGTTTTATTGCCCTTGTCTAGCTTGGATTAACACATAGTCTACAGGCACACACCTGATCATCTACATTTGCTCTCTTACAACACTAAACTATGTTTTCTACCTTTATCCTGTATCTACCTGCCACTTCAGCATTTTATTAAAAATAATAATAATAAAGAGAGAAATGTGGTATCCACATATAAATCAAGTATAAAAATCAAATGAATGTTCATATTTGAACTGACTGTTTATAGTTCATAATGCATGAGCAAAACCGAAATCTTCTGTGATGACTGCCCTTGTAAGGTTCACCATGTAACTTATTCACTATGTAAGAATTTGTTCTCCATGTAAGAACTTGTTCGTTATGCTTCAGAAGATTGGAGACTGATGAAAATTAGGCTTGGGGTGGATTAATAATTGTGCATTGAGCATTGACCCCCCCCATACAGAATTTTATTGTTGTTAACCATTTGATCAATAAATATGAGAGAGGCCCTCACACACACAAATATATATATATATATATATACACACACACACTTCCAATTGTAAAATAAATAAGTAACCGGGATGTAATGTATAGCATAAGGAATATAGTCAAAATATTGTAACAACTTGGTATGGTGATAGCTGGTACCTAGAATTATCATGTATATAAATGTTGAATCACTGTGTTGTACACCTGAAACTAATGTAATACTGTGTGTCAACTACCCTTCAATAAAAAATAATTATCTAAAAAAATAAATAAATAAACCAGGCAGAGAAAGACAAATACCATATGACTTCACTTATTTGTGGAATATAAAAACAAAGTAAAACAGAAGGAACAAAATAGCAGTAGACTCATAGATATTGAGAAGTGGCTAGTGCTTACAAGGGGAAGGGGTTTGGACAGGTGCAGGGAGGTGGGGAGAGTTACACACACACAATATATGTATGTGTAAAAATATAACCACTAACTCAGGAGACTCTAGGGGAAACAGTGGACTCAGGGGAGACAGGGAGTAATCAAGGTTCAATGTTGCTCATGACAAGTCTAAGAATTAGGGCATGGAGGAAGGTGGTAGAAAGATGGTGTAAAATTGGGTCAGATTAGGAAAATAGTTTCACAAGACTAAAAGTCTAGGTGTTGTAAAATCTTAGTGGCTTGAAATGGGTAAGATAAACCGTGATGAAAAGCATGATGGAATTACTCCTGAACCTTAGAAGTTGGGTAATCAATTATAATACCTGCCTTCTTGGGATTGATTTCCTGGGCAGTTTGTGGTGGCAAAGTGGGGGACAGATCACCATGGTCTTAGCATTACAAGGAATGCTTTGGGTTTCCCTTAAATCCTATGAAGATAAGAATAAAGCTGAAGAAAATTCAAATTAATTTTTTTTTACTCCAGTGATCACTTAAGAGCTTTTATTTCCTTAAAAGTTCCTTTTCCATAGCATCCCATTCTTGTTTGGATGGGTATAATGAATTCTTCAGTTTCACTAATAACTAGGTTCTTAACTAGTATCTCATTCTCTACATTAATCTCTCCAGGTTGTTTTTAAAAATTTTTTTTCATCTTTGTTTCTCTTTGATGTTAAAGGTTTTTCTCAAATCTTTTTTTCTGTGTATGTTTAAGAGTCAGGCACTGAAAGACTGATTAGGAGTATTGTGACTATAGGTTATTGACTGTCAGACTTTTTCTTTAAGATATTCTCACAGTGTAGGGATTGAGTTACATATTCTTGTTTACATTTAATTCCTATTTTTTGCTTCTAATTAAATTTATGCCTTCGTACAAGTGCCTAGTACCATCCAAGGCCCATACCCCTCTACAGGTTAAAGCTCTCTGCATTCTAGCCAGGCTGTGTCTTTTTTCCACTCAGTTTCAGTTCATACTCATTTGGTTTCTACTTTGCAGGATTTTGTTCTTGTCCTCTCAAGTCTATCCCAATTTCTTCATTTTCTTCAGTTTGTATGTTTCATTCCCTTGTATTCATTTAAGTGTGGTTAGGAGAAATGGGGGATAAATATGCCAATCCATTTCAGCTTTACCCAAATTCAGCACTGAAATGCTAAAAATATAAATCAAATACTTAATGTTTTGAAAATAAGATGTTTTTTAACAGGATGGTAAAATAGGAACATAGGTTTGGATGTCAAAAAGGGCTGAGTTTGAAACCTAGTTTGGCTGGGATACCATTCACTGAGTCCTTGTCAGTTGTTCACCTGTTTCTTCAATTGCAAAATGAATGGAACAAGAAAACATTCCATTTGTTTCAAAGAATTCAATGAGATACTACATAATATATAAAATACCATCCAGTACATAGTAAAAGCCCAATATTAATTTCCCTTCTGCTTTGGAAAAAAAATGCTAAGAATATTCTTTAAAGAAATATTCTAATTTTCTGAGACACAATTAAGACTGCAAAATGCAAGTGAATTAATAAGGATCTGAAGAGGGAAATACCAATGTAAATTAAACCTTGAGAAGATGCCCAACCACAGTAAATCTTAAAAACCCACAATACTTGGGTCTTCATGTTTTTTTAAGGGACTGCTTATACTCATCAAGAGTGGAGTGACCCTTTCATATATGTTAACTGATATTTATTAGTACATCATCATAGGAAAGTACTTAGTAATGAAGCAAACCTCTGCAGATTGTCTTTAAGAATCTAAAATGCATAGAAAGAGGCTCAAAATGGTGTTATTTTTTATCAAAGAACTTTGCACAGATTTTAAGTCAAATATTACTAGAAGACTGTTTAAAAAACAAACATGACTGCAAAAAACTGGTTTTGTTTTGGGGTAGTGAAAAGTCTAAAATTGATTGTACTGATGGACACACAACTCTGAATATACTAAAAGCCATTGAATTTGAAATGGGCAAACAATATGGTATGTGAATTACATCTCAATCTTTTATAACACATATAGCCAGCATACTTGACACACATATCCCATTTTAATTTTTAAAGGCAAACATTTTCAAAGTAATATGCTTATTCTACTATATTTCTATTCCTTGATTTAAAAAAATACTTCAAAGGTAGACAAGTAGTTAGCTTTCTTACATGGCCCACCCCTTCCATTCTTCATGCCTTAGTATACAGCAAGTCTGGTGAAATAAGTTTATGACCTGTTATTAATTGCCTAACAAGCATACTTTGAATGTTTCATTTACACCTCTACACCTTTCTCTAGTTGGTGAGTTTTCTATTGCCAGTTCTTTCCTTGCACCCTAATTAATCTCCATGTAATTTCATACATGATTATCAGTTACTTTCTTTCATTTTGTTCATCTTCCTTGGGACTGTTTTATCCTCTGGCCCTCTCAGTACTGGATAGGCTGCTCAAGGTTGTTGCACAGCTGGCATTCTGGATTTCCCTTCATTCATTCAAACCACCAGCTCCTGTGTTCTACCTCAAGATTTTCTTTTGCACAGTTTACTCCTCCATTTTGGTGGAGTATATCATGCCAGTACTTTGCAAGAAAAGGACAATGGAAGACAAAAATTTTTAAACCTGAATATATGAAAGTATCTTTCTTCTACATTGACATCTCACCTTGGAATAGAATTATTAGAAATAATTTCACTCAAACATTTCATCATTGATTCATTGTCTCCTAGCTTCTCATATCTGTTTAGAAATCTAATGCCAATTCTTACTAGGGGTCCATTCCCCACACTCCAATCCCATTTTTTTTTTTTTTTACTTTCTCTTACTTTCTAGTATTCTCAAACAAAATATGCCTTACTATGGATCTTTCTCTATGCATTGTGCTGGGTGCTTGGTGGGCTCTTTCAAAGTGGAAAAGACTGTCCTTTACTATCCTTGACTATTTTCTTGACAGGTTGCTTCATTCCACTTCAAGAAATTCCTGTTAGATGTTAGACCTTCTGGAGTGGTCCTGTGCCTTAAAAAAACAAAATGAAAATTTGTTTTCTTTGTATTTTAAAATACTTCTTGTACTCTTTAAATTCTAAATGGTAGAACTAATTTTTAACTTGAGCCATATTTACTTTACAAAACCTACTTTTCAAATAATTCTGTTCTTTTTTCATGGATGCAGTATCTTTGAAGAATATTTCTGTTTCCTCTCCCTGCATTGTTCTTGTTTTGGTCTTGGTCATTAGTCTACTAAATGACATACTATATGTTGGGACAATCTTCAAAAATCTGCTTATTCTTGAGTTTCTTCATACTCTGTTCACTGGGTGGAGACTCAGTTTTCTCACTGGAAAATCTTCAAATATCTGAATTCCTTTGAAGGTCTTTTCTCTGAAAAGTGAGACCACTGTGTTCCTACAGAAAAGGATTCTCCTTTCTCCTGAGACTTAACTGTCAATATTCAAGAGGTAAGAATTGCCTATACAGAATTTCAACTGATCTTCATTTTTAATCTATGACTAGTAATCTGAGTCCAAATACTTGTTTCAAATTTTCAAGGAAGCAATTCTTCTGTGGTAAAAGGATAGAAAAAACCTAGCTACCTACCTAATGGGGTAAAAAGGCAAAGATTTCAACCAATCTCCACTCCCAGCCTAACATGCCATCCCCATATTCTGCAGAATCTGTTTTCTCCCTTTTCTCAGTTTGAGTTTTAAGGAGCAAATCAGCTTACTTCTAAATAAGCACTCCTTCTGCAGATGATTAGATCTGAACTTCCTCTACTCTTCTATTCAGTGTCTACCCATCTACTTCCCATCTTCCAGAAGTATTTTGATATTTTGTGTTCTCTTCCATTCTGTCCCTATAGATTTCTGCCTTTAAAAAATATATCATTTCAGTGAAGTATTGGAGACTGCTACTATTAAAACATTTGTGGTACCCATCATGTTTAATCAAAAATCAGCTTGATTTGTAATAGAGAATAATCTACACATCGAACAAAGCAACTGATATGTAAAATGGTAGCCCTACTAGATGGCCTATTTATAACCATTCAAAATATTTATATAAATAATTTTTAATGAACTGTCACTTTTAAAAGGTGAATACTAACAATTATACAGTATTAGCTTAACTGTAGAAACAGTGTATCAAAGAACACTCCTAAATACTAAGTAAATTCTCTGAAGCAGCACTAGAACTTAAGACTTCCTGAAATGGGTATTCTCATCACTTAAACTGCTTTTAAAAATAAAAGCAGAAATGACACACACACACAAAAATCTAAATAGCTGTGGAAAGTAATGAAGAGTATAATCCTTTGTTAGAGAAGCAGGCTCCTCAAAGGCCCAGGGAAGAAAGTATTAATCTACTGAATTACAGTGAAAGCACTGGGGACACAAGGTAGGCCTGGTGATCTGAATAAATCAAAAGGATTATCACTTAGGGCCAAGGTTTTTGGTTGCACTCCCTACATGGATCTCTTCCACACAGCACTTTTTCCCTTCCTACCCTGTCCTCCACAAGTTCACAACCTTGATCTTCTTTTACTACATCTTACATTTCCTTTCTTTCATACTCTCCATCACTTCATCTTTTAATTACTACTCCAATCTAGGTATCAATCTCATTTTTTTCCTTATCCCTACCTCAGTTCCAAGGAAATTTCTGCCTCAGTGAGTAGGTGCACCCTACTTATGCACATCCTATCACCGCCTTTCTCAATGCTTCTGTGCATGCAATAGTTTTCCTTCAACGTAAATTCCATTACTGATCTTCCTCAACTTAAAACAAAGTAATGTCCCCATAAATTCATCCGGAGTTGAAAATACTGTTATGTAGAAAATGTATTTAATACATCTGCCTATTAAACATCACAGCTTAGCCTAGCCTACCTTAAACATGCTCAGAACACTTACATTAGCCTACAGTTGGGCAAAATCATCTAACAAAAGCCTATTTCACAATAAGGGGTTGAATATCGTAATTTATTGAATGCTGTACTGAAAATGAAAACCAAATGGTTATATGGGTACAGAATGGTTATATCAGTTATTTACCCTCCTGATCACATGGCTGACTATGGCTTGCTGCTATTAACCAGCATCACAAGAGGGTATCATACCGCACATTGCTAGCCTGGGAAAAGTTCAAAATTCAAAATTTGGAAGTACAGTTTCCTACTGAATATCACGGTCACATCATCAAGTTAAAAAAATCATAGGTCAAACATCTTAAATTGGGGACTTCTGTATTAAACAAAGATAAAGAATAGGGATAAAAATAGGGAGTCATGAGGTACAACCTCTAAGTGATGGAACACAATTGTAATGAACTTACTGTTACAAATGAAGCCTAGGGTTACTTGAGATAAGCATATTATTTAGTGACCTGGAGGTGATCTAAAACAAAACAAATCAGAGGGATTTAAAGGCTATTGTCTGATTAGGAAGAGGATCATTATTTTCCACTATGAACCCTCCACTACTAATTTTTAAAAGTGTGCATTATTTGGAAAAACTTTTTTTTTCAAATGAAAACCAGCCATGCTAATAATCTCTCAGCAGACTATTATCCTGAATTTCCTTTAAAAGCTTTTGTACTTTACCTCTATGATACCTTAATAAGAGTACACCTCTCCTCATGTAACACAGAAGTATGACATAATACAATTTAAAAATAAGTAAAATGCTTAGAGCCAAATAAACTTTGTAGTTTAGGAAATAATTTTCTATGGGTTCTATTAATCACAAACACTTTTACTTACTCTATTATTCCCAAAACAGGAAAGTGTTTCGTGCATGCAAAGCAACTTTAGCAGAACCGTAAATACAGTGAAGCTAGTTTACCAAAACATGCTGTTCAATTCATACCGTAAGGACTAGCCTGGGTACACTTTTCTTGGGGTGAAGCCCTAACTCCCACCTAAACTGGTTTTACTTTTCATGACTGCAAATGTTCCCTCCACATTTCCTATTTTTAAGGAAAACAGGAATAGCATTTTAGGCCTCAAAATACTACCAAGTTTAGTAGACACATACAAATAAATATCATGGTATTTATATTAATAATAACCTATAACTGAGTATCCAACTCATTTAACAACTCATTCTTCTATTTAAAAAAGGGATTGAGACTGGAAGGTACCCTTTTCTCTTCAAATTCTGTAATTCTATGAATATGGTTAGGAGATACCAGTAAAATGTCATTACTCTTGTTCCTCAATATTGCTTAGGAGATCATTTATCAATATAATTGTCAATAACAATGAATATCTATAGCAAAGGTATATATTTACATATTAAAAGTGAAGAACTGAGGAATAAATACAGTAACTAAAAAGCTGAAAGTTAGTTATGTAAATAAAGAAAAGACACTACTAGTTGCCCTTAAGTTAGGTATATTCTATACAAGCAGCAAAGCTTTTATGCTCTAAGGGAGAAACAAAGTACAAGGTATATTGACTCAGTAAGAAATAAAATATACTTTTTCAAAATTTTGTCCAATTTTATGCAGTGTTCACCTTGTTTTACCTATGTATATAAAAAGAACACGCTCTATATTATAAACTGAATATTCAAACAGCTTGGCTTTGAATTTGGTTCAGTATCTTATTAAAAGGTAATTTAAATAGGCAGATTAAGAATGATAACATCGTGTTTTAATGACTAACTCAAGTTAAATGGAGTAAAATGAACATTACAACATGAATACATAGGTCGATAGTATATTATAGGGCAGTATTAGCGAATTCATGTTATTCACTGAAAATCTTTAATCCTCGATGATTAAAACAAAATGTACCAAGTATACTACCCTTTAAATCTGACCATCTTTTCCTAGGAATTGGCATGAGAGCTCACTTAAATTCCATGTTATCCTTTATTTTTAATACATAAAGATCCAGCTTGCTCCATGAAAAGAGCACTTCACACTGATTTTCCAGTCAGAAGCAATCATCTCCATGCTATAGAAACTCATAAGCCTGCTGAAAGCTGGTTATGAATGCTCTAGAGACACAAAAATGGCAATCAGTTTTGTCATGTAAAATAACTAGTACAAATCCTAACCAATACAGCCTCTTCTAGTTATTAATGGAGGAAGCAGTAATCCAAGGATAGTAACCTAGGACTTCCTGAAAGAATTCAGAAATTTTTTTTACATTCTGTAACAGGCCCTTTCTGTAAAAATGTATGTGCATATATGAAATCAGAATAAACAGTATTACCTTCAATATCAACTAGCTCTCGATTACTCTAAATTTTGGATTAGACCCTAGACAAGTAATGTTCTATTTTCAAACTAAAAAACTTTAAAACAATTTCACTGCATTTTTCAAATTCCAAGACCGCATTTTTCAAATTTCAAATTTCAAGGAATAATTTATTGCACTTACATGTTCATAATTATTAAAGTACTGTGGAGGCTTCACTGCCTGTCCATAGAAGAGTACCCAGAAAGAAGATGTAAACCATTGTCAGGGGAAAACATGCATGCATTTATTTTTAAGAATTCCCAGTAAGGGGGGAAAAAAAATTCAACATCTTTAAAAATGTGTTTATTTTTTAAAAAATCAGTTGTGTACAAAAGTGTTTCGTAGTTTTTAATTCTCAAGACAAATACCCAACCCTCCACCCACAGCCCACCCTGCTTCAGTGGTCTTTCTGGTGACCCACCCATTTTCCCCTTACAGGAAGTTAATGGCTCAGAATAGGCCCTCCTACAGAATTTATCACTAACAGACTGTTTAGAATAGAGATCTAGAGAAGCTAACAAGCAAGGTTCTTTCTCAGTGAGGTTAATGAGAATCCCTATAATGGCAGTAGACTTCCAGCAGACACCACAACAAAGCACCATCAATTGCTGAAAGCTAAAAAATAGATATTATTTTCAATAGTATTTCATTTTCTATTGGAAAAGCCTTTAAATTACATTATTAAATAAGTCTCTTCCCCCCAAAGAAATAGTCTAGCTTTTATTATGATGCCTGTAAAAAGTAGGTAACAGCGAGCACACAAGGATCATTTAACAGCACAGTGCATTGATTTGTATCCACTCAACTCCTAGAACCAAAGTGATAAGCTGTGCCACACCTGATTGTAGCAGCATGGTTGAAATAACCAAGCAAAAGGTGACACATTCACAACTTATTTAGGTGATGATCACAGGTTTATGAGGGTAGTCAGTTCAATAAAGCGGCAAGAGAACAAAAGGGACAAGGGAGATAGTGATATTCCCCTACCCTTATGCCACAAGATTTTTGATCCATATTGCAACAGTGCAAATAGAGTATGTAACATTAACATGTAGACACTGCAGAAAAGTAACATTTGGGGAAAAGGCTCTTTATCAGTAAATACTTCAAGTTGCTTTTCCCCAGTGATAGCAAATAACTGATGTTAAGCATTTATTTTAAACTGGTAGTGAAAGCATGGAAATTAAAAATTTTTTAATCAATGGTTTGCACCCCGGTATTGAAATTTCTTGAACTAGAAAAAGTGATTAATACAGCATCATTTTGTAAAAGTCAATGAAATCAAGTTAACTGTAAACAAACGGCTTCCTTTTTCATAACCAGACATTATTTCTATGTACAAGAAAGTGTACCTGGCTCCAAATCTTCCCTGCCCAAATCCATCTTAAATCTTTAACAAAAAAGATGATTTCTTGTATTGCTACAAGGATTGTGGAAACATTATCATATCCCTATTGCAATTTTAAAAGCTCAAATCAGATATATACTTATAGCCAAGATTTGCTTTTCACATTGATAAACTTATTAAGCAGCTGAAACAGTAACATGATATGCTGCATTCTGTAGTGCATAAATAAGCAATATCCACTTTAACTGCCAATTCTTTTCTACAGATATGTAAAAATTTTGCATAGGTTTAAGCGTCACCAACAATCACAAATGTGACTTTCCCAAAAGAAAAAAAAAGTCAGTCTTACTTTCATTTCAGATTACTCACTCTCCTCAAAAGCAAAATACTCAGAATCCAAACATACACACACACACACACACACACACATACATACATACATACTTGAAGGTGTTATTGTATTTAATTAAGTAAACCATAGTCACAATTCCAAACATTTTGGAGTGCCAACTCAGAGCATCTAATTTAGTGCCAAGTTCCTCAAATATTTATATGCTACTTAACTGTATACTTATTTGGGTCCCAAATTGCTACCCCTTCATTCAGCAATCTGTACTGAAATACTATACCACTAAATATTTGTTCTTTTAAAAGTCAGGCACATACTCAAGAAACACACCTGATTACAATAAAAGCTTATTGGAGTATCAGTGACTTCCAGAAAATCTGCCTACCCTAAATGAGGTATCACTATATATATTTTAAGAATAATTTTTGAGGCCTTTAAAACTGAAAAATCAGAAAACATTGAGAATTATAGAAATAACTTCCATCAGGACACCTTTTCCCTAGACCTGCACTTTTAGTGTCTCTTTTTCCCCAAACATGTAAGACCTGAGGGAAAAAGCATCTGCCTTAATTTCTATATTTGAGGAAATAAATCTATCTGTAGAGAAGTGAGGAAACAAAAACAAGATAGTGGGAAATATACCAGGAAAGGGAAGAGGGATTATCACATGAAGTGTACATGAGGTAAACACAGTTTTGAAATGAAAAATCCATTACAGAGAACCTCTCATACCAAAAATTATACTTTTCAATTTTCTGGGCACTGGAGATGTTGAACTATAGTTAGATAAGTAGATACCCTATGAGACTAATGTACATAAAAATCAAAGGCAAGGTATGGCTGCCCCCAAGAGCTAAGTATATAATGCTTGACCTTTAGTAACTTCTGAGCTCTTGCTCTCCTTTGTTTAACCACAGGACAATTATATATATTATATACCCTGACAAATTCAAATAGCAAATGGGGTACATGTGTCTGATATTTAAGATAATCCAAATATTACTAATATTTACCAAGCTGCCCTCTACTAAAAAAAAGAGAAAATTAATTCTAACCAACAATGTAACAAAAATGTCCACATTTTCACACAATCCCAGCCTTACTTCAAAATATAAAGTACAAAGTTTTAGCTATTTAAAATAAATAAAGAAAAATCTTGTTTCCTTTGGCATCTTTAGAAAGTTAACTAAACTACAACAATTAAAAGGAGATGATTGTATAAAGGAATTTATGTTTAAGCAAACATATGGGGAAAAAAAACAGCAACTTGTGTTGAGAATGCAGAATCAACTATAAGAGTTTACTACTGATTAGGAAAGCCTTACAAGTTTTTGGAAGAGCCTTCACATCTTTAATGTTACAATATATTTAATAATGGTTCTTTTATTGCTTCTAAAGATAATTGAAAAGTCAAATGAAATTATGCTGAATTTGTAGCTCAAAATTATTTTCCAAACACTTAATGATTATAATTTTGGATTAATTAACACTTGAAGAAAGAAACCTTTTATAAATATGACTTTGAATATACACCTTACTTTAATTCATTCTGATCCCATTACATTTTTGTTATTTTTGCATTGGTCTTGAAAATTTATAAGAACTGTATTTCTATGTATAGAAACTGCCTGCATAAGCCCATCTCAACTTTAGTAAAATGGTCACATTAGTGTTTGAGCTTGCAAAACTAGGAAGTTTCAAACTTTTGAACTTAAAATGAAATGTAACTTTAATACGAATAGAAAGTCTGACTATGTACAAGAGAAGGTTAAGTTTTCAATTCTCATATTATCAGAAACATCATAAAGAAAGCTAGATTTATAACACACATCTATCCCTATGTGCATCTGGAGTATGTACAGTAAAACACCAACACAGCTTTCATGGGTCAATAGGGGGAAATGCAAGCAAGAGTGACTTTCAAAGTATATGATAAAGCAATCACCATAAAGGCAAAATCAGTCTTAAAAAAAACTGCTAACAGATGATTTCACCCTTGCAAGTTCTCAAAGAAAAATTTCATCAGTTTAAAAATAGAAAGATGTCAAATTCACTGAAAAATTAAGTTGGGTTCTGTCATTAAGTCTTGGGAATACTGCAACATCAAATATTTACTGTTTTTGCAAAAGAAACAAAATTGGCAGCTCCATTTTTACTTGCTTAATTAGGAAAGCTCTAAGAGTGAAAAGCTGTGACAAAACATTCCAAATGGCCAACCGAAAAATGGAGCAAGGGATACGGTCCCTTGGCACATTTTCCCACCAAATATAGAGAAATTTACTATTAGAATATTAGCTATGTGTGATAAGAGGGGAAAAATACACATGGTGTCCCAGTCTGTTGACAAGGACTAAAAGGCTCTGAACAGGTCACCATCTTCAATTCTGGATAAATCTCATTTGAGAATTATCAAATGCTTAAAATGGTGGTCTTTTCAGCTACCCTTCCTAAGAAGTCAAGTATACAAGCATGCAAGTAAATTCACAGGCACAGAGGATCCATGTTAAAAACAGTTAAGGTAGCTGTGATGCAACACCAACAATATGAATGGTCCTGACACACTCAAAACATTATCCTAATTATTCAATGAAATCCTGAAGCAAACTCTTGCTAGTCTTGGTACACTGCTAAACACTAAAGTAGCATGTTTTTTCCATGGTTTTAGCTTAGCAAGGAATTTTTACACTATTAAGTAAGAAAAAAAAATTAAAGTATTTCCCCTTTTTAAATTTACACAGATGTTTAATTAGCTTTATTTACAGAGCAGTATTTTTTTTTTTCAGTCTCCAATGGTGCCTAGGTAACATCATTAGGCAAGAATGCCAGTTAAAAGAAATCTATGCAGAATCCTAAAAATAACAGATGTTGATGCTCCTCAAGAAGGGGCAAGCTTGATTATATCAGCAGCTCTCTATGCCTCAGTTACTCAGAAGCAGTTCTGTTGCAGTCTCTACATCCCAGGATTTTGAAGACAAGGCCACTATTACTGCATTCTGCAGAGGAGAAAAGGGAACAAAAAAAATCACATCTCAAGGAAATATCTTTGAAATACTGAAACACTGTCTATAGAATGAAAAATCGTTCTTCATTTTTTTCTTGAAGCTGCCTTGCAACTGCAGTATATAAAAACCTTCTAAAACAAATGACTGATATCAGCGAAAGGAAAAGAAAAAAATCCCTGATTTTAACAAAATTTGTTTATCAAAATGAGATTTAAGAGTATTTTTGAACCACTTTTGTCAGTCAATGATTTCCAGCACTTACTTAAAATCAGTAAATATATCAAATCAACATGCTTTTATGTACTTACCCTATCAAAGCCCATAGCACATAGGTTTTCTATTTTTTTGGTGTATTCTGGACTAGAAACTGGTGCTCCAGCATACACATGTGCCCAAAGTCGAGCTGTCTGTTTGAACATTTCAGGATTTTGTTTGTACTACATGGGGGGAAAAATTGACATGAAAATGCAGTTGTAATATTCAATATACTAACTCAGATTTTAACTGCCTAAGAACCTGCTTTTTCTAATTAAAACTAATTTACATTTAAAATGTGACTGATTCACTTTCTGCTGCAAACTATGCCACTTGGGGTAAGACTGTTTAACCTGGAGCTATGATTCACAAGTTGTACTGACAAAAGAAAAACAAAGAAAAGTAGCATTTATCAACTTTAATCACCAATTTCAACAAATGTTAAATAGCAGAAAACTAATACTAAGTAAACTGATGTATTTAAAGATGTTTCTAAACAATATGCAGTGGCAAACATTATACAACTAAACAGAATTTCTAACTTCTAAAATTATGTGGGTATTAACTAATAAATGTAATCAACATTTTTATTAACCACTGCTCAAGCTAGAATACAACTAGGTTTTGCTGTTTTGCTATAGCTGTACCAGTATACGATTCAAGAAAACCCCACATGCAAAGTTCTATCAGTGCACATGTTCTGAGATGATTATGAATGCACCATTACAGTACTTTTAAAAAAGCAGGGCTTCCCATATGCATAGGAAGGAGGTAAATTTATTCTCAAATATTCTGGGACCACCATTACTTAATAAAGCAAAATATAAATTTAAAATAACTATTCAATTCACTTTAATATTTCTTTTTAAAGTATTTTATACATACTGAATATTTTAAGACTGATAAGCTTCTATTATATATTAAAATGATAAATCTAGCTTCTACCATTAATTCTTAACAAGTCAAATTACTGAATTGATTTTAGAGCTAAAAAGACACCTCTGAGTCTAACCTTAACCTCTGAGGCTCAAAACTCTAAAGGCTAAAGCTAAGACTCAAGTTATGCGTCTGTCCACCAAAAACAAATGAATAGCACATTTTTATAGCATGTAAAACCATCATTCTAAGCACTGAGACAAAAATTAATAGCATATATTAATAAGTATATACATACAACAAGGAGTATACAGCTTTTCAAGGGAAAGGAAGAAGTTTGTTAAGAGGCAAAGTTTCCTCAAGCAGAAGAAACACAGCAGATTGGATAAAAATGGTGATAGAAATTGAGTGCCATCCAGAAAAAGCACGAATCTGAGGAACAGTAAGAATTTAGGAGATGAAGTTGGGTTTTTAAACAGTTCAAATCATATACAAACTCTGCAAACTAAAGAATTTGGACTTACAATGTAGGTGATAGTAGAGCTACGTGTAAAGTAGATACGTACTTTATAAAGCTAACTGGTTATCAGGGTAGAAGATGGGGGAAGGAGGAGGCTGAGGAAGGGAGCACTATACTATTGTAACAGGAGGAATGAGATATTTTTTAAATGTGAACTAAGGCAATCAGAGAAGTATGATGGAGATTCTGGGAATGTTATCAGTAAGGGAAAAGGAAATAGAAAACTTGATTGGGTATTTAATTTGTGTGATTTGGATATTTAACTAAATTGATGTTATTACAGAAGAATGGACAGGTTCACAGGGCTTGAGATTTTGCATTTAGTTTTGGAAATGTTCTGCTGAGGTATTCACAGAACATTCATATACGAGCTATTCAGTTTCACATAAGCCCAGGAAAGGTCAAGCTTGAACATGTTATATCATCAGTGTGGATATGATCATCCAAATGAGTATAGATAATGGAAATAAAAGGAACAATGCCAGAACCAAGTAACTACATTTAAAAAGGAGAAGGAAAAAGATGGAAGTGTAGGATCTGAGAAGGAACAACTACCACTATAAAGACGGGAAAAGAAAAGATTAGTTAATCTCAGAAATCTAGAGAAGAAACAATTTCAAGGTGGAAAAAAAAAAAAAAGAATGCTCAGTAAATGTTACTGGCTTAAAATAAGGATTAGCAAACTTTCTTCAGGACCAGATAATAATTATTTCAGGCTTTCAGATCACACCATCTCTGTCACAACTATTCACTTCTGCCACTTATAACTAGAAAGTAAACAAATGGGTATGGCTGCGTTCCAATAAAACATTATTTACAAAAAAAGTCAGTCTGGCTGTAATTTGCTGACCTCTGCTTTAGATATGGGAACTGAAAAATATTCCATTTGGCAATTATTAAAGGCCTTGGTAACCTTTACCACACCACTTCAGTGCCACAGTAGGAGCTGGTTAAAATTATTGCCAAAGAGGGATTACCAGTGAAAGGAGGGACACAGATGGATACACATGATAAAGCACAAGTACTAAAAAGTTAATCATAGGTCTAAATGGTAAATAGGTGTATGGGTGTTCACCGTGCAATTCTTTCGACATTGTGTGCTTGAAAATGTATTGAATTAAACTACATGTTACAAATCAATAAACTGGCTTCACTATTACATCTGATAAAATCATCATACCACAAGAAAGGAAATCATTTCCAAGTTCAGTTTCTGTGGAAGTATATTCATGTGTTAACATTGCAAACCACTAAAGGAGAGGCTCATAGGTAAATGTAAGAAAGTCTTTAAAGAGCAGCTATCTTACCTGATTTGCTACTACTGCATCTTGTGGGTCATCTGGTTCTGCAGCTGCCAGTAGTGCTTGCAATGACAATAATACCGTGCGGAGAGTCATTGCTGCTGCCCTAAAATGCAAGATAGGGAAATATTCAATTTAAGAATGCTCTGTATGATAAAAGCAAAGTGGATGCTTTCTGGAAAACAAATAAACATAAATACTGAGTTAAAAATCATCTAGATTTATCTTAATCATGTTATTATGTATCTGCCTATCGTTATTTTTTTTGCTTAAAATATATCACTTAATTCATGCTTCTAAATGTTTATAAAGCAAATATTTATCTCAAACACGGTATCTACCTAACCAGTGAGGATTCTTAGCATTTCTGTTAAAAATTTGTTTTGACCAATAGAGAAATATTTGTAAATATAATAAGCATAATAGTGAAATATTTAAAATGTGAAAAATACTAAACAATATGCTCATTTTTATCATACAAATCAGATAGTTCTAAGCCAGTCTTTTTCAACTGGGTTCCTCATTTCAACCAAAGAATAGAGAAAATTACTGAGTAACAATTTTGTCAGTCTTTCCCAGGATGGTACATAAATACTACCATCCTAGATGCTTAGAAGATAAGTTAATTTATTGCCAACAATGGCTATTTTAAAAGCAGTCTCTCTCACAAAGTGTGGTTTCCCCAACCAGTAACATCAACATCACCTGAGAACACGTAAGAAAAGAAAAATCTCAGCCTCATCCCAGACCTACTGAGCCAGAAACTCCAGGGTAGTGTAACAGGTATTTCAAGTGATTCAGATGTAAGCTAATGTTTGTGAGATACTGATTGGGTGCATTACAGCTTAAGCTAATTGAGAAAGGCTGTTCTAAACCACTGAAATAAAATCAGTATCACATCTTAGGTCTATATTTTATATACTAGGGAAAAAAAATTCACTACTTTAGATAAAGTTCTTCATCTAAAATACTATCAGAGTAAGACTTTTTATTGATTGATTTATTCTTTTAGAGGAGCTCCAGGAGTAGGAAAAATTTGGCTTTGATGCTTAAAAATTAGCTGAAATGCTAAACTAGCATTAAAAAGAATAGGATTTTAAAAGCTTTTTAATCTATTATAGTTTTATTAAATGGAAATTTCTAATTCTGAAATAGGCCTGGGCTAACGAAGTTGTTTTTCTAGACTAAGGTTCTAAATTTCCTAAGAGCTGACACAAGTTATCTTCAACCAATAGCTATAACATTATTAGAATGGACAATATTCTTTTAAGACAGGAAGCAAGGCATACAAATGCAAATTTAGTCCTTTTAAATATTCACACTAGTTCTGCCATTATCACTATAACAAGGTGAAATCTTTCTTAGAAGTCCACTACTCTAATTTCATTTTATGTTTGGGTAATTTTAAAGAGAATGTTTAAAGGCACATGCACATCAAAAGCTGCCTAGATGTATCATCATGAAGCTGACTTAACTCAAAAAAGAACAAAAACGCAAAATATTACAGAATCAGAATATACAAGGTTAGCTAGCTATTCTAATAAACCAGTGGACTTAACAAGCATCCTAACTTAAAGATCCAAGACATAATTTTAAACAAAATCTTAGGTCATATAATTTTTAATAGTCATTTCTTTCAAAGAAATTTATCTGAATACTGAAGAAAAATCTTCAAAGAAAACATTTCATACTCAAGCAATTATTAAACTCACAAAATTATTTTAACTTCAAATAAAAACATGAAAGCATTATAATAAAAGCCATCTAAATCTTATAAATCTTAGCGAAACCTAACATCCTAGAACTAGTTTTCTATACATCTCATGAAGGCAATGAACATTTTTCTTTAAAAATTCAGCTCTCCAAAGAATGAAGCTGGACCTCTGCCTTATACCAATTCAAAATGAATCAAAGACCCAAACCTAAGAGCTAAAAACTTACTAACACTCTTAGAAGGAAAGCTTCCTGAAATTGGAGTTGGCAATGATTTCTTGGATATGACATCAAAATCACAGGCAACAGAAGAAAAAACAGAGAATAAGTCTACATCAAATTTAAGTACATCAAAGTTAAAATTTCCTGTGTAAAGAGAATGGTTAGAAAAAATAAAACTTTCTGTGCAAAGGACACAATAAAGTGAAAGGCAACCTACAGAGTGGGACAAAGTATGTGTACATCATGTATCTCATAAGGGTTAGTATCTGGAATACATAAAGAACTCTTACAACTCAACCACAAAAAACAAACCAATTAAACAATTAGAAAGGACTTAAACAAGCATTTCTCCAAAGATACACAAATAGCTGATAAGCACATGAAAAGATGCTTATTTAACATCACTAATCATTAGCAAAATGTAAATCAAATGAGATACCACCTTACACCTATAAGAATGGCTATTAGCAAAAGAAAAAATAAGAGTTGCTGGCAAGCATGCGGAGTAATAAGAATCCTTGGGCATTGTTGGTGGGAACGCAAAATAGAGCAATCACTACAGAAACCAACATTGTATAATTCCTCAAAAATATTAAACACAATTTCCACATAATGTAGCAAATCCACTTTTGGATATATACCTAAAATAACTGAAAGCAAACAAATATTTGGACATCCATGTTACAAGAAGCATTACTCACATTAGCGAAAAGGTGGAAGCAACCCAAGTTTCTGTCAACTGATGAACAAAAAGTGGTACATACATACAATGGAATATTATTTAGCCTTAAAAAGAAGAAAAATCTGAGACATGCTACATCATGGATGAATTCTAATGACATTATGTTAAGTGATACCAGAAACAAAAAGACAAAATATGTTAAGATTCATGAGGTACCTGGAGTAAACTTATAGATACAGAACATAGAATGGGGGTTGTCATGGGATGGTGGCAGGGCAGAGGACTTTCTGAGCACTGAAAACACTCCATATACCATAAAGATGAATACATTTATTTGTCACACCCTTAAAATGTACAACACCAAGAGAACAAACCATAACATAAACTATGGATTTTGGTTGAATGGGATGTGTCAATGAAGCTTGATTAGCTATAGCAAAATCTTAATAATATCACATAGGTAGCTTTATATATATGTGTATCAACAAGGCAATAAACATTTTTCTTAGAAACTTGATCTCAAATCAATAAGCACAGTTAATATGGCTAAATATTCATACAGACTCTATAGGGCCTTTAACATATAGAACAAGCATGAGAATTGTTTGTATTGTTGACCAAGTTTCCTGTTAAGGATCTTCTAGACCACTAATAAATAATCGATGCTTACCGAAAACACTGAATGCTATTCAGGAGAATAGGAGCTCTTTTGTTATAATATTTTATTAAGGTATAATAAGCAAAGTAAACTGCTGTACAGCTAGATGTATTTTTATATATGCATATACTCCATGTGACCACAACCTACATTAAAATACTAAATATTTCCAGCACTCAAAAAGCCTCAGTCTTGCCCCCTCCCATTCACACCCTCACCTACCTCTACTACTGCCCTAATTTCAATTACAAATTAGTTTTGGCTCATCTTGAATTTAATAAAAACAGAACCGCATAGTATATACTCCTTTGTGTCTGGCTTTTTGTCACTCAACATGTCTATGAGAAAAATCCACATTATTTGGGTCAATATACCTTTTTTTACTGCTTATACAGTGTTCCACTAAATGATTATACCGTTATATATCCATTATCTTGCTGACAGGCATTTAGATTATTTCCTGTTTAATAAATCTGCTATGCATATTCTTGCACAAAACTTTTGATAGACATAAGCATTCATTTCTCTTGGTACATACCTAGGAGTGTAAATGCTAGGCCATACTGAAGTTGTATGTTTAGCTTTGATAGACAGTGATGGCTGAACCGAACCATATTCCTTACCAGCACTGCATGAGAACCACATACAAGTGTGTAGTGGTATGTTATTGTGATTTTAATCTGCACTTCCCTGATGACTAATGATGCTGAGCATAGCTTAGTGACCATCTAGATACTTTCTTAGCACCCGTTTGTGTCTTTCAGAAGGGCAGTATCATTGAGTGCAATTTGTATGTGCTATCATTTTCTTCCCCAGGTAAATAGACATGTTTAGTCTTAACAGGTGTCAGTGGAAAACATTAGAAAATAGTTTCCACATAGGGTAAGTTAAAGAGTTAAGAAATAAATCATACTAACATAACTTGTTAAAATATTGGAGATAAATCACCACACACATTTTAATAAGAGACCAAGATTAACAAACTGTTTTACAGGATACCTGTCCCAGATAATTCAGTGTTTATTCAATTTGTTTTTCCTAAGATTACTACCCTGTAGTTTTATCAAGTTCCAGTTTTGAAGCCTAAACATTCATGCTTAAACATGGATATCCACTGACTGTCAACTGTATGTCAATAAAGCTTGTGAGGAGAGAGGTAGGGACAAACCCATGGATATCCAATCTCACCAATTTTATCTGATATGCCTTTGATATCTTTTGATATTTCAGTTGTATCTATATAGATAAATAGATAAAAAACAAGATTAAATTCAGCAATTTCACCTGCCTTAGGAAACTGCAAAGTGTTTAGGTATAAAATTTCAAGTTCTCTCCCTATATATTTATACCAAAATCTTTCAACTACCTATAGGAAGATAATCAGAAGTGGTAGTGCTGCTGGCTTAACTCTAAGCAAAAAGGGAAGTTAAGTGGAAGATTTTAGTCTAGAGTTTTACTTGTTTTTAAAGAGGGGTGACAGGGGAGGGAGTATCATTATGGCTGCTGAGAATAGCCTGAGTAGGGCAAAGTCAGAAGCAGGAAGGCAGGCTACTGCACCCATCCAGGCAAGAGTTAATGTGAGTTGGACCTAGGTGGTGGTAGTATAACGGCTGATAAGATTTCGGAGGTTTGCAATAGCATCTGTATACAGGACACAGGACACGAGAGAAAGAAGAACCAGGGATCGCAATAAGATTTTGACCTGAACAACTGTAAGGACGTAGTTGCTAATAACTTAGATGTAGTTGCCAGTAAGCAGGTTTTGGGTCGGGGAAATGTCAGTTCAGTTTTCAACATGTTTCAGTTTGAGATGTTCATTACATACTCAAGTATAAATGTTAAACAGTCAGGGAGGTGAGTCTGGAGTTCAGCAAAGATAAATTCGTGAGTTGCTAATACATAAACAGTGAAATTATGCCATCAGATGAGCTCACCAAGGAAGTGAGTATAGATAAATGGAAAGGAGCAGAGGTCAAGATTTAACCCTGGGGCATTCTCACATGCAAAGTTCCCAGAGATGTGGGAAGAACTAATTAAGGAATGTAGGAGTGGGCATAGGAAGGGGAAAACACAACTAATACCCTGGAAACCAAGTGTAAAAAGTACAGTATCTCTAATACAAAAAACATTCGTTAGTATCACTGAATGACAGAGTTATAAGGGGCCTTGGAGATGGCTTTATAAATAAAAACACTGAGGCCTGAAAACTCAATAAATGTGTAAAGTCACAAATCAAAAGAATGACAGAAGATAAAGTTAAGTCTGTTTCACATTGTTCAATGTTAACAGTATGATACATAGAGCAGGAAACTAGTTCCCAAGATATCTACTGAGGAAGAGGCTTTACTCCAATGTGTTATTAGAATGCAAAAGGAAACCAAATCAAACCAGCAAATCTTGTCTGTCTTTCCAGTTACTTAAATAAATTAAATCACCTATATACTAAATGTTGTTCCTGTTTCACCTTGTTCAGGTTCCATTCTTTCCCTCTCTTAACAGATCAAACACATAATTTACCACTGTTTCCTCCCACCCCAATATTTATTTATACCTCAGGTTAGCTTTTCCATATTGTTAGAATATGCCAGGCTCTAGTCTAAGAATTACATAAAGCAACCTCATTTAATCCTCTCAAAAAGTCCTATGAAGTAAGCATGTTAAACCCCATTTTTTCAAATGAGAAAACTAAGGCATGAAGACTGGGTAATTTGCTCAAAACCACACAGCTAATAAATGGCAGAGCTGGGATTTGAACCTGGTGGCTCCAGGTTAAGAACTCTCAAATCATTACACTAAGATCAAATCAGACCAAAAAAAAAATTTTTTTTGAAAGCACCCTTTTATAAAGGGCTCTGCAAATGAAGATATCACCTACAAAGGCACTTCCTATAATCTGAGAATGTTAACTGTGTTCAACACAACTTTTAACATTTTTTTTGTATACTTCCATCCAAGTCATAACTGATTGCTTCAATAAATTTTTTAGTCCTTTACAAATCTTTCAACATAGCAAAGAATCAAATTTACCAAAATAACAAATGAAATCTAAGATTTTTCAAGATGTAAAGCTAGCATATGACATTATCTAATAAGTCACTATTTAAATATAGATTATGATTTTAATTATAATACATTTTCATTTATGTACTTAAAAGAAGCTTCATAAATTTTTTAAATTATTGCCCAAATAAGAGAGGTATATGCTTATGTTTTGAGGCAACTACACATTTAACACTCTAAATATAATCTTGGAATTCATATGAGAGAGGGGGAAGGTGAATTCAAAATCTCTTACCATTGATCTTTCAGGATATCCAAACAAATAGCCCCTGTGACGGAACTAATATTAGGATGCCATATTTTAGTGATAAACCGGACCTAGAATATAAAGCACACTTGAGTTTTTAAGTAACAGAAATAAAACATATATAGTTTAAGTAGAATTACAGGAAAATGAAATCCTCAGATTAAAAAAAATGTCCATACTTACATTAAATCATTTTGCCTAGGTGAAAGGAGGGGTGTAGAAGACAAAGCATTCAGTAAGCTGAATGTTGTCACTGACATTCTTTTTAAACCTTTTAAATAGCTGATAAGCACATGAAAAGATGCTTATTTAACATCACCTTTAAAGAAACCCAACAATTACTAGGTGTTTAGAATTTACCTAACATAATGTTAGATGTTATGAGAAATACAACTAGGACTAAATAATAACAGTAAATATACTATTATATATAATATATAGAACATTATATAGTATATGTAATAATACATAGTACCTTACTTGCAATGATAATATAAAAATAAATAACGGACTAAAATCAATTTAAATAAATAAAGTAGTAAATAAAATCAAAATACAGATAGTAAATAGCAACTTGTTTAGTGTGATACGTAGAGCACAAATAGGTCTGAAGGAAAAAGTAAGCAAGATCAGTACAAAGAAGCACAAGTAGTAAGTGGCTACAAGACTGCTCCTAATTTTTCTAGAGCAAGTTTTTTCTCAAATTCTTTTTTTAAAATAATTCAACAACTATTTGAAGGCCTATCATTATGTGCCAGGCATGGAGGAGACACTGAGGCTGAGAGTTCAAGAAATTTATCCAAAATTAAATAAAAGTTAGCAATAGAACAAAATGCAAACTCACACAATCTCATTTCAGATTGTCTCTCTAAACCTCACTATTGTGAGTTAGCATGGAAAAATAAGACACCAACAAAATGAAAATGCTAACTCTGTCAGTTCACCATGAAATGAAATGTAGTTCATTGGTTCTTACTTATGAGCTTTTGGAGAATCTTTTTAAAATTATTGTTGTTATTCCAACACATGGTAAATCACCTGAGTTAAAATTCTTTAACACTTAATGGATTAATTATTATAAGCCAAGCAATGTTCTAAGTACTTTTCAAAATATAAGTTATTAATATATGCTCCAAATCTAAGCTATTTAAAAGAAGCTAAACTGCTTGCACTTCTCTCCTTGTACTTGGTTTGTACATACTACCTGTCTCTACATTCTTATCTACTCATTCAAATTTACTTAAATGCCATCTGAAAAAGCGCTTTGTCACCAATTACTTCAAAACACCTAAATTAATGGATACTTTCTACTCCTTGAACCCTTTTTATTCTTAAAATGTATTACTGCTTTCAATGATACCTATTTCTCTCCAACCCCAGAACCACTATCTCATTAAAGGAGTCTTACTATTTTCAACTGGGTTACTGAACATACTACTGACTTTACTGCCTTCAGTTTTGTTCCTTCTACTCTATTCCCCACACTGAAACAAAAGAAGGCCTTTTACAACAAATCTGATTCCGGCACTACTCTACTTAAGGCCTTTTAATGACTTCTCATTTTAAGATCACATTCTTAAACTGGCCCTAGCCTACCCCTCAAATCTCACTTCAGCCCCATATTCCCTGAACTTGGCGAACAAGTCATACCATAAAAAATTTTTTTTTGCCCTGTTTCTTCTCTCAAGAACACATCTCAATGCCTTCTTCTGGCTAACTCCTACTTAACTTTCAGGTCAGCTTCAATATCACTTCTTCCTCATTTGTCCCCATAGCAGCCTATACTTACCTATGTCATAGAGTATTGGTCACATTTCTATAACCTCTTCCTTATTTGTCTGGTCTTCCCTGAAAGGCACAGTATCTGTCCTGCTTGCTAGAGCACCCAAGTATCTAAAGTGCCTCATACTGAATGAATACGCAATTAATATTATAACAAACCTGTTATTATAGGGCTAAACCATAACCCTCTCAAATACAGTGCAGGTAAAGTTAAGATTAACAAATAGGGTTTATGTACAACAAACATTTCTTCATAACATATAACCACAATATTCACACATCTTAATTATTCCCCATTTCTTGAGTTCAAGGCATTAAGATACAAAATAATCATATGCCACAATTTTAATAACTCAAGGATATTATTTTTTGTGACTTACTTTAAAACAGAAGTTGGATGAAAACTCTCAACAAAATTAGAAACCAATTTTAAATTACTACTGAAGATGTCAGAAGGTTTATGTTTTAGGCTAGTTATCTAAAGTTGTGTGAACTATATCTTGCTTTTTAAAGAGTCTTTAATGCATGATTCTATACAGACTCTCATAAAAACAAATATGCATATATGAAAGACCATGCAAAGTATTAAACTATTCCTTACTTTGTACTATAATCAAGTTATGAATAAATAACTTTGAATTTGCAGATAATCTAGTTAAGATACTAATTTTCAAGAGGAAAACTATTATCCACCAGTACTGTCCTATATATATATAAGTGTCTTGAGTTTTTTTTGTGTGGTCTACCACTCTTTATCTCCTTTTCCTCTCTTGTTATTCTTTGTCACCAACTACCTCCTCTCTTAGATTCATGTCACTTATTTCTCTTTCTGAAGCCTTAAATAACACCATGATATTCATATGTACCCCAGAATTTTCTCCTGTTACTCTATACCAAATTCATATCCACTGTATTTGTCACCTTCTCCAACAGTGCTCCCATTCCTATTCCACATCAACAAAAAAACAGAATCCAAAGAATCTTGAAGAGTTTAAGTATAAAAGTAACAATACAATGGTATTTATAATGACCTACCTGAGTCACATTTGACTAATTCAAAACAGATGTGGAATGGTTTTAGTAGTAAAACATTAATAACAATTTAAGCCCCCTTATTTTCAGAAATCAAACTATTACTAGAGCCATCTGGATAGATTCAGAACACTCATTAGCTTTAATGCACACCCAAAGAATAAAAGCAATAATCTTAATACCATGTATACAGTGTTACCATACCAATAAAGGAACGGAACTATTCTTAGTTGTCGATACTGGCACACCAACATCAGTAATCTTATCTCCTCCTTCAGGGTGCATCCTATGTTCATTCACTCTTCAGTTCAACGAACATTTTACACCTTCTTCATGGTAAAAATGAGATCATATTTCCATTGGGAATTTCCAGTCTCAAGCTTGAACTTAAGATGTTACAATATTAACCCAGCTTTAACTAACTTTTTTCCAAAAAAAAAAAAAAAACTGCTATTTTTTTCAAGCATGCATGTGCATATGGGCAGACTCATTAAAGGCTATTAGCATTGTTATCTATACTCCATTTCACATATAAAATGTTTATATGCCAAGGAAAAACTGGAAAATTCACAACCTAACCTCTAGTACAAAATTGCACAAATCATTGAGATAAGAGTTTTCCTAATAAAATGGGTTTTCCATTAAAATAGACTACAATTAATTCTAGAAATAACATTATAGGCATTGAATCACATTCCTTCTATATTATATTCAACTAATTCAAAGCTTATCTTCTCTGTGTAGAAGTAAATCTTCTGCTAGTCAAGTAAATAATCTATTGCTGAATAATAAACAGAAAATACTCCATGGTCACGTTCAGATAAATCAATGTTTAAGTTTTTTCAATCTTGTGTAATTTTAGCTGCACAGTACTAAAAGAATATCACCAGTTAACTTCGATACTTTACCTCCAAAGGCTTAAAATTAAACCTCAGCCTACATATTAAACATGTGAACATAAGTCAGCAAGACTTACACAATCCCCATTCTTTCCATTATATTTACCAATCAGTGAAAAGTGAAATCAATATAATACATATCTAGAACATATTTATCCTAGGTTCACTAACATTTATTACAAAAGCTAATGCCATTAAATGGGATGAGTACTGTATTTAGAATACTAAATTCCAACTGTGCCTGACTGAAGCTAATGGGAGACAATGTGGGTCGACTGAGAGAAGAGATTTTTAAATCTTGAAGCTACCTCAATATGGTACAGCTAGAATTAGGATAGCAGTGTCCTAGAGCAACATGAGCTAATAATGAGTAAAAGCACTAGACGGACCTCAGTTCTTATAATTTCAGTCTATTTTTCTCACTGTACTAGAAAAAGAGAGAAGGAATTAATAAAAGTGATTTGAGAATTAAGTGAAGTAATATATAAAGTGCCTAAAACAGCATCAGGACTGTGCACTTTGGAACTATACATACAGACTATGAAAGGAAATATACAGTGAGATCATAATGCACCTATTTAAAGTGCACAACCTCATGATTTTCACTATAGAGTTGTGCAACCATCACCACAAACTAATTTTTTACCTCAAAAAGAAACCACATAACCATTAGCAGTCAATCCTCACTCTTCTTTACTCCCTCAGTCCTAAGCAACCACCAATGTATTTTTTATCTCTATGGATTTGCTTCTTCCAATGTTTCATATCAAAGAAATCATACAAGGTGTGGCCTTTTGTTCTCTAAGTTCATCTATCTCGTACACATATCAGTACTTCCTTAGTTTTATAACCAAATAATATTCTATGATATGGATATACCACGTTTCATTTATCCGTCCAGTTGATGGGCATTTAGGTCACTTCCAGTTTTTGGCTATTAATAGTAGTGGTGGTATGAACATTTTTGTGTATATTGTTATATGGACATACGTTTTCATTTCTGTTGATACCTTGAAGTAGAATTGCTAGATCATAAGGTAACTCAACATACACCATTTTGACCAAACTATTTTCCAAGGCAGCTCCAACATTTTTACATTTCCACCAGCAATGTACGAGTTTCAATTTATAGAGGAAATTTAAGTGTCAATGCTACTGTATTTGAAAATGGTTAGAGAGAAACCAACAGACTACTTCAAGAAAGGCCCTTTAGGGTGGCAGTCACTGATTAATGCTAGCTACTATTTACAGAGTGCTTACTCTGTGCAGGCACTGTTGTATTAATTTCATTAAATCTCATCTACCATAAATTATTGAATATATTATTTTATGTGCCAATGATAAAGAAAAAAACTGCCAATTAAAGTATGAGAAGTCATGCATTGAAAGATGTATCCTGATTTCAGAGATGTTAAAAATGTGAAAAAATGTGAAAATTCACAGAATTATTCAACTACCATTTGTTACATGGATTAATTCCTTAATCTTTACAATCCTATGAAAGGATTTTACAGGTGAGGAAACTGAGGCACACAGCAGCTAGCTTGCCTAAAACTAAAAAGCCAGTTAAACGGCAGAAGTTAAGATTTGAACTGTGGCTGACTGCTCTTGTTCTTGGTAAGAGTCATATTCACTGTTTCCAAGGTTACACCCTCACTCCTCCCTCGTCAGGATTAAGAAAGTAGAGCACAGTGGGCCTTATGGGATCCAGGTTTTGTCTAACCTCTAAGCTTCAGTTCCCTCATTTATTAAGACTTTTATAAATTTCAGGAAAGGCATGTAAAATTCTTAACACAAAACACTGACAGCTGTTACTATGATTATTTAATAGAAAAATGTAGTGATTGAGAGCAGTCTCTCTTGAGGTTTTTTCTTTTTCTTCCTCATTCTTATGAGGTCATCCTTATCTCTAAAATGTTTTATAAATCTTTTAAGTTCAGGGTATTCTACATTTAAAGTACCCTATGTGACTATTCATTCTAATGATAACACTGACAACCTAGATGAATCCAGTGAGAGTAACCAGGATGAGGATGAAAATTAAGTCACAGGTACATGATGAAAGCGTAATAGTCATCATCGCAAAAAATGTTTTCTTTTTTAATACTGTATAACTTTCTCAAACACAAACTACTTTTATGAGAAAACAAACAAAAAAAACCAACCAGGCTTAAAAGATGGAAACCACTAAAATGTCCATTGACAGCTGAATAGATAAACAAAATGTGGTATATATGTACAATGGAATCAATTTAGCCTTAAAAAGGAATGAAATCCTGACATATGCTGTAATATGGATGGAACCTTGAAGACATTATGTGAAGTGGAATAAGCCATATACAAAACAACCATTATTATATGATTGCACTTAAATAAGTACCTTATTTAAGTCAAATTTATAGAGAGAAAGTAGAGCAGTGGTTACCAGGAACTGGAGACATGGGATAAAAGGGAGTTGCTGCTTTAAAGGAAAAATAAAAAAGTCTGGAGCTGGACTGGATGGGGATAGCTTCACAACAACGCATATGTACTTAACTGCCCACTGAACTGCACACTTAGAAATGGCTAAAATGGCAAATTTTATGTCATGTATTTCTTATCACAATTTAAAAAATTAACAAGGCTTATCAGAAAATAGATATATATAAGCAACAGAATAAAAGGCACCCCAAACTGGTAGATGACCCCAATTCACCCTGGAACTTCCATTATTGCCATGTCTGTTCTTAAATGGGAATGACCAATAGGTTGAATGAATGAATTTCAGAACATTTTCTGAATGACTACTACCATATGCTCAAGGTACACCATATTTGTTAGGAGCCACAGAAAATACAGAGGTGTATAAGGCATGGTCCTTCACACTTTGGGAGTATAATAGCCAGTGAAAGATACACACACCCAAATACACTAATTGGAACGGTATTCATGTTGCTACCAAATAAATGATAGAAAATACATTGTGAGAGCAGAGGGAGAAGCAGTTTGTGGACACAGCTTAATGGAGAAAATGATACTTTTCTTACCTAGATCTCAAAAGACAGCTAAAATTTTAAATGACAGAGATAATAATGTTTCAAGTGAAAATGACAGAAAAATATGAAAGAGTAAGTATCATCTACAAAGAGCAAATAATCTAGGCTGGAAAATGACACCCACATTGTGGTTGGGGGAATAGAAGACTAAGATGAAAAAGAGTAACATTAGGTTGTAGGAAGTTTTAAGTGCCCAGCTAAGGAGTTCAGACTTTATTTACAAGGAAAGAAAAGAAGTATGATCAAAATTGCATTTTAGGAAAATAGCAGTACAAAGAACAAATAGTAGTGGCAAAGACGGAAAGGTAATTAAATAGACAAAATAGGAAATTAAAGACCTAAATGAAAGCAGACATCACAAGATATAAAGCTGTTGGTCAAAAATTAAGTTTAGGTTAGTTCCCATTGTTATATATGATCCTAAGATATTCCATTTCCTCTTTTAACATTCACCACAGTTGCAATTATTTGTTCATTTTTTTTCCTGCAAGAATATGAGCTCCATGAAAGCGAAGACCGTGTAAGTCTTATTTATTGCTGTATCAAATAAATGGATGAATTCTCAATACATTCTTCTCTAAAAAAACATGCTTCTCTGAGGCAAGTAAGAAGTTGTATAAGGTTCCTCTAAACTGACAGATGCAAATCCTATTCCTCTCAAGAGCCATTTACTGGCTGCCTCTGAGTAGCTTGCTTTTCATTCCAAGTCCAGAAGAAAATCATCTGCCATTACCTGAAATCTTTTCCACACTGAATTTACATAGTAAGCAACTCAGAAAGCTGTCATTTTAATAAACACTGAAATATGTATTAATTAAATGGGCCAAGAAATATATTTTGGAAGTTCATGCACAAAAATAGGCTTACAATACCTTAGGGGGGTTAAATGGATATGTTTCTGGTATTTTTATCTCTAGTTGGTATCTTCCTCCTAAAAAATGGGGAAAACAGAAAGTTAAAATGCTGCTCACTTTAAATATGTGAAGTCAAATACAGTTCTAGAACTTTTTGAAACATGTAGTATATTTAATAACAAGTTTGTTTTAAAGTTGAAACCCAAAAGGAAATAATCAAAAGCACTGGTTTTTAATTGAAAGTTTATTTAACGCATAAAGAATACACACTGTATACAACTGGATAAATGAATACACTAAATCCAGAGAATCCAATGCCAAATACTTCACTGGGATAATTAAGTAGTATAGTTTTTCACTGTCTTTGTTTCCTCCAGTCCACACTGATAAAAGTTGCTAAATAACAGAAAAAATTGAAAGAAAAAAAAAGAAGAAGGGCAGGCAGGGAGGTTTCAAGGCATAGATGGTAGAGAAAACAGATATATAGATTATGTCATAAACTGGAAAAAAAAAACTTACTTCTATCTGGTTCTGTCAAACACAGAAATGTCCTAACCTTTTAACTTGTGCCCTAAATTAAATGGTAGCACTTCTTTTTAAATTCTCTTCCTCTATATGTGTTTACAAAATACAGAACTTTACAAAGAGGTTGTTGTAACTAGTAAAATATAACAGAAGACAAAGTTCTGTTTTGATTTGAAGCTACTGTGAGCAGCTAACAGCTAAACTGGTATTTTAAGTTTATCAACTTCCCACAACTGGGGTATTCAAGGGGAAGATAATTGCTTCTCAGAAAACTCCAAAGGGAAAAGTCTTGCACTAGACGAAAGGTTGGACTTGAATTGTAAGAACCTCCCAATTCTAAGATTTTATAGCCAATTAATGTGGAATATTTGCTATTCCAAAATACAGCAAATAAAACCATGCTACCAAAATATTTACAAACTATGCCTTGGCATTTGCTTCAAAATAATCAAGTGAAGGGATGGATTAGATCAAAGACAGGCTCTGAGTTGATAATTACTAAAGCTGGCTGATGAGTAGACGGAAGATTCCATACCATTTGCCTTTGTTGGTATGGATATGAAATTTTCCAAAGTAAAAGTGTGCACTGCACTAAGAGCATTATTAATTTCAAAACGCCATACATTCAACTCTCAGTATATCCTGGATTCTCTCAAATCTACCTCCTCCACTGTTAGGAATAGAGGAATGTGGATTTTGGAGAAAAACTAAGAGCAATTCATTTGGTACCACTTTGTTCAAGTCCTTTTTGATTCATTAGTGACTGATGCATAAGTTTGAACTAGATTGAACCACGGGGCATATGGCAGTCGTGAAATAAAAATGAAAGCTGTCAAAACAAAAGAAAAAAAACAAAAACAAGACAGTAAGAGAAGAGTAAGGAAATTTTGACTATAGAGATAACTTTATGTTCTGAGTTATAGATGCTAGCTTTAAATATAAGGTTAATAAATTTGGCTTAAGTAATATGTAGGTTCTTTTTCTTTTCAACAATCTTACTCTTATCTGATTAAATTCTGGCTGCTATCTCTCAATCTTTTATATAAAGTCCTTCCTTCTTCAATGCCCAAAACAATCTCTTAGGAGCATATGTGAGAACCCAGAGATATTATACAAATAATGCTTGACCCTTAAGTCCCCCAAATCTTACTTCCAGTCCATATACAATTAATATGCTCTGTCTTGCACTATTATCTGACAACTTCCAGTGACATATAACCACTATAGCATTAGTCATAGCATTAGTTGATATATATCAGAGCAAAACAACTAAGGGAGTTTTATGACAACTACATTATGCATATTATAACAGCCTGCACTAAAAAGCATTTACTTCTTGAAGAATAACTTTTAATATTAAAAATTTATAATCTTTAAATTTAACTTAATCAAAAGGGAAGATGAGGAACAGATGAGATTTTTTAAAGTATCAACAATTCCATAAATTCAAAACAACTTTTAGGAAGAAAGGCTCAAGAACTAAATTGTTCCTTTGCCACTGAATTATTAGGGTAAAAGAAGTAAACTGAGTCAAGTAACATGTGCAATACAGTAATGTTTCAATGGGTGGTCTACTTCTCAATCTGATTTTAACAACATAACACAGCTGCCTCATTACTTAATGATGGTTATAAATAGCTTAATATTCCATATGTAAACTTTTGCCTTAGCTATTGAGATTAAAAAAAACAAAAAAACCCCTCAAAAACTAGCAAAAGACCTGCAGTTAAGTATTATAAAAATATTTTACCCATATTCATATTCAAAAAAGTATCTAAGTTTATGCCACTGAATGGTGCTTTCCCAACAAAATGAACTTCTCTTCAAATAGTTTTATGATAAAAAGAATACAATTTAAGTTAATCTATCTCAAATATATACCCCAAAAGCATATTAAGACTAATCTTATCAAACATTAATTTCTTATTTAGTGGCAGCAGCAGAAATAAACACTTAAAAATGACCAAACTTGTTTCTAATTAGTAACAACAGTATATTTTTAAGTTAATCATCCTATAGATAAGTGTGTATTACCCAATTTTAAAAAATACATTGACCTTTATTAAAGGTTGCCAAGAAGGTAATGAACATTTTGCATTCCAAATTAGGCCAAGAGGTATCCTGCTTCAGTATCAATTTGCTGGAAGAGCTCTAGAATGATAATGCTACTTACTGCCTCACTGTCTTTTAAAAATACATCTAAACAATCTAAAGAAGTAAGTCAAGAATATTTATGCCTGCCTTCAAGAAGAAGCTAATATATCATTACACATATCATCGGCTATTAAGAACTTGTTTTTTACAAGATAACTAAAGATCTCTTCTCCATCTAATGACTGTCAAAAGGACCAGGTAAATAGCATCCATGAAAGCATCCAGACAAAAGCCTGGCATTCAGGAAGCACTCAAACATAAAAATTTTAAAAATTAAATGATGTCTAGAAATGGCTCATATGAATTATAAAACAGAAAGTAAAATTTTATCTTTTAAGATATGGTAGGATATGCTAATGACTTTGTAGGAACTTTATTCAGTCAATCCTAATTTATTCAAAAGCAGAAACTGATCAGAAACATAGGCTTTGAAGTCAAAGGCTATTAGGACTCAAATCTCAGCTGTGGCACCTACATATTTGACCTTAAACAAGTTACTTAATTTCTGTGAATTTAAGTTTCTTCATCTATGAAATAGTGAGTAATAACTGTACTTACCTCATATGTTGCATAAAGATTCAATGAGAAAATACATGTAAAGCTCTAATAAATAACTCAATGTTACTACTTACTAAAAATTTGTTATATGATTTCTATTAGACAAATATTTGAATGCCTAATATGTTAGAAACTTGGTTATGCTACATAACCAAAAAACACAGTAAGTGAAAATCTGCCAGGTGAGGAAATAAAAAGCTACAAAGCTTCTTTTTGTATCTTACCACTCAATTCCATGGTCTAACATAGCTATAGACTTAGTCTGTGAAAATGAAGTTCAGCAAAGCTGCCTTTCTTTTCTTTATGCCTTGAAATGACCACTCAAAAATTTTTCTGAATAAAGAAAACTAAATATTTGGAATATAGCCTGTATGAAGACATGTGAGTGAATGAAATGCTAAATGACATACAAGGAAGAGGTTCTTTTAAAAAAATAATAACAAGCATTTTATCAGTCAGAAATTTAGGACAAGGTTTGTTTGTTATACATACCATTTATGAAGGATAACTGAGAGTCTATTAGTCCATATAATTTAGAGGCTTGATATGCTAGATGTTTTATGCTGTTAAAATTCTAACCTATATAACCTGTAACTTGGCTCTAGTAAATCTATTTTGCGAAAGAAAAAAATCAGCTACAATTCAGTAAGAAAAATGAGTCTAGGTTAGTATCTAAATTTATTATTCAAAAATGGCTGTATATCCTAAGCCAAATGAAGTTCCCTTCCATGTAGTTTACAGATGCTTAAGATTATTCTATTTAATGTTTCGGACAAGTTCTAATACCCACAATATTTTATACAGAAAAAGTACTTGCCTTCATATGGTGTGTCTGGAGGTCCTGCTATTTCTCCTCTTAATTCTGTAAAATTCTCATCTACAAGATCTACTTTAATTTGGTTTTTGCTCGTCTTAAAAATAAACAGAAAATAAATGTTAGTTATATCAGCAAGAAAAAGCCTATTTTAAAGTATCACCTATAAAAAATTTTGAATCCCCCCTTTCATAAATGTATCTCCTCTCATAAAATAGTATGTGTTTTTAAGGACTTAATTAGCCACTTTAAAGAATATTTAAAACAAAAAAACTAAAAAATTTTCGCTTCTATGCTTTTAATGAAATAATACCACTTTGAACAATACTACAATGGCTTTCAGGAATGTTTAAAGAAAAATAGTAGACATCTATTTTATATTTACCAACTTCATGTACATTAGGTCCAAAGTAATAAATCTATTCATCTGTAGGTGAGCGCTGCTGTATTATACCCCCAAGCTGAATAGGTTCTATCCCTATAAAACAGAAAATTCAGGGTCCCTAAAAGCCAGTCAGGCTATAAGCTCTCAGGATGGTGAAAAGCTCTAAGCATCTAATTAACTTCCCTTTACGTGAAAATTCCTGAAGCCTAAACACCTCACTAAAATCTTCAAATGCCTTCTTCTATTTGTTTTTCTGTTTATTTCAGTGGCAACTACCTACTTTTTCTACACAGATTATTTTAAATTTGTCTACATCTGTTTATTTTGTACTTTACACATCTTAAAATACTTTCTTTCATATCACTTCCATCTCTCAATCCATTTTTCTGAGTCAACGGTGACCTTAAATGATTCAGAAAACCCTCCAGTGAGATTCACGTTAACGTTTACAGGTAGCTGTTTGCAAATGGGCTCTTAAAAACTATTTTCTAACCTATACTAGTATCTTATTTATCTATATTCTTAAAATAGAAAATCCTCCCCTTTTTTCAATTTTTAAAAACAGAAATCCTTAATATACAAGGTATGTTTTCATTTTTTGCTTAAGATCTCATACTTTTACCTAAGTAACACAACATTATCTCCTCTTACGGAAGAAAAGCCATGCAATATTTCACGAGTAAATTTTTGCTTTTGAACCAGCCTTCTTAAGCTTGCTTATTACTTGGATGGAACAGTGTAAGAATTACTGTTTTTAGGTCTTTGGCTCCCTTCCCCAACAGAAAAACCCCAACAGAAAAAACAGAGAAGATACTATTTTTATTTTTTCTATACTAAACAGTTTTAATACAGAATGAATGCTAAGCACAGAAAAAAATATATAACTTAAAAACCAAATCTTAAAGATCTCATGATTCCTAATTAATCTTACCTTTTAAATAAGAATGCAGGATTAGAAAACTTATTCAGAATAAAAACATTTTAAATTGTATTGATTTATTTCATAACCTTTTTTTAAACATCTGGGATTAAAGTATTTTATATTTTTCTGAAGATTATTTAAGCCCAAATTAAAATTAATTATAAATATCCATGAGAAACTTCTAGTATCCTAAAAAAATCATTATCATCCTTGGTAATTGTGGTAGAGTATGAAATATGCATTTTAGAAATTAAAAACTTTTTTCCAGTATGCACAGAAATGAACAATGTTAAAATGGAAATCTGAAGCTTCAGACTTTCACTGAACAAATTAAGAAGCTACAAGTTTAACTACAAGATTCCATTTTCCCCCTAAGGCTTCTAAGTAATCAGTAAAGAGTAATTGGATCTTGAAAATCATCAATGTGTTCAAAGTTCTCTAGAGCTTCTCACAATACCTCCTTCCCAAAAAGTAGATAACCTTAAAAATGTCAGAATACTGAAAGACAGCATTTGACTAAACTTTTGGGAAGGCAGAAGATAACAGAAATTAGTAAAGCTGACTTCCAGATTGCCACCAACTGCCTGGTTAGTAAATTACTAATGCTAAACAAACAATTACTGATTTTTATATCTCTGTCCTAATCACATTCAAACTATATTTCAGAGAAAAAAGGACCTTTTTTTCCCCATTCTAGAGAAAGAACATTATTAGTGTGCAAAAATTTTACTAAATCAGCTTAAGAAAATCCAATCACCATGATGAATTCCATTATAAAGAAGCTTTTTATATGGTCTAGTGCAGGGTCTTTACCTACACACAGATAACCAAAGATAAAAGAAAATGTAAAGTTAAAGACAGATGTTTCACAGCTTTATCTTCTATCATACAACATCCATCCCTTATTACCTCCACAGTTTAACTCAAACATCTAGTTATTCTGCAATCAAAAACTGCAATCCAGTGGCCCCACACACTAATTTACAATCCCATTTAAGACTCAAGAATGTAAGGAAGACATGGAAAATTATAAAAAATGACAGTATTTAAAAAAGAATGCTTTGGAGTCAGATATGAGTTGAATCCTAGTTCTGCCACTTACTGTGGTGCTAATTAGGTAAGTCACTTAACATCTAACTCGATTTTGTTATTGTAAAATGAGAGTATACTATCTCAGAATTAAAGGATGATCTGGGTAGAATCAGAATAACCTTCCCCAACCAGTATTAGTTACAAAACCTTTGATTTTCAAAGGCCTATTTCATTGATTTCACAGTTCTGTTTCCAGTCTAAGAATAGAAATGTAACTACTAGTATTTTTTATTTTATTTTTTGATTATTATTTAATTTGTTACTCATTTTAATACCTGAAACAACCAGAGAGGCTAAAGCTTCTGGATGAAGCCTTGAAGAACTGTGTTACCACTGCACAGTATTTTTTGTGAGGACTGCTACAAAGTTGCTTTTCTACACTTTCTTCTCCCAACTCAGCTAAATACAGAGTGAGACCTCTGCTAGTCTTGGTTTTTCTGTTACCTTGTGCCTCCAAATGCATTTCTAAGATGAAGAGAAGCTACAAGCCATCAACAAAACGAAAAGACAACCTACTGAATGGGAGAATATATTTGCAAATGACATACCTGATAAGGAACTAATATCCAAAATATATTAAAAAACACAACTCAATACCAAAAAAAACACAAAAAACACAACTAATCCAATTAAGAACAGGCAGTGGACCTCAATGACATTTTTCCAAAGAAGACATACAGACTGCTGACAGACATGTAAAAAGATGCCCATCATCACTAATCATCAGGAAAATACAAATCAAAAAGCCAAATGAGATACCACTTCCCACCAGTAAGAATAACTGATACTAAAAAACAAGAAATAACAAATGTTGGTGAGGACATGGAGAAAAGGGTACCCTTGTACACTGTTGGTGGGAGTGGGAATGTACATTGGTGTAGTGACAATGAAAGAAGTACGGAGGTTTCTTAAAAATATATATATATATGACCCCAAAGTTCCACTTCTGGGAATTTACCCAAGAGAACAAAATCACTAATTTGAAAAGATATATGCACCCCTATGCTTGTTGCAGCATTATTTACAACAGTCAAGATAAGGAAGCAACCTGAGAGTCCACTGAGGCAACATGGATGGACCTACAGGATATTATGCTAAGTGACATAAGCCAGACAGAGAAACAATGATTTCACTTATATGTGGAATCTGAAAAACAAAACAAATGACTAAAATTTAAAACGGAAATAGACTCATAAACACAGAGAATGGATTTCTGGTTACCATGAGGGTATGGAGGTGGGGAGTAGATGAAATTGGTAAAGGGGATACAGAGGTATGAACTTCATATTATAAATGAATCAGAGGAACAGAAGTACAGCATGGGGACTATAGCCAATATTTTAATATCTTTGTATGGTGACAGATGATAACCACACTTACCATAGGGAGCATTCAGTAACACATATAACTTGTCAAATCACTATGTTGTACATCTGAAACCAATATAATACTGTTTATCAACTATATTTCAATTTTAAAAATTTTTAAAGAAAAGCTACAGCTCCTAGTAAGCATGTTTTAAAAATACTATTTTAAGATATATGTAAAGTATGCAAAATAGCACACAGTGCTGAAGCTAATTTGGATGTGGCAAATGAACATCATTGCAAATAAGCAACAGTGCAGAATGTAAAGCGATTCTAATAGACTTCCAAGGCCAAGTCTTTAGTGAATTGATCTTACCACTAAATTCTTTAAAATAATTCCTGGGGTCTACTATATGCCAGAAAGCAATCTCAAATGTTACTGAACAAAACTGAGTCCCTGCTCACACGGAGCTTACATTCTGCTGGGAAAAAGAAACTGAAAGATTTTATCATATAAAAGCTAAGTATAGAATATATTGTTGTTTAACCTATTTATACTTACCATGTGACCTTAAGCAAGTTTATTAACTGCTCTGTACCACAGTTTCATCCTCTGTCACTTTGGGGTTATAACAGTACTTACCACATAAAGTTCATGGGGTAATATAATGAGTTAATATAGTATATAGAACAATGCCTGTCACACAGTAAATGCTGAATGTATAGTAGTCAATATTGTAATATGCTCCCTTTTGACAATGATGTTGGAACAGAAAACTTCTAACTAAAGTAAACATTGCAATTTTTAAAGGATAATTTATCACAGTAGTCTCACTTCTATTTATTCTGGAAACTTCATCCTATAAAAAATAATCTAGAGGAGCCAAGATGGTGGCATGAGTAGGTCAGTGGAAATCTCCTCCCAAAACCATATATATTTCTGAAGATACAACAAATACAACTATTCCTAAAAGAGAGACCAGAAGATACAGTACAACAGCAAGGCTACATCTACACCTGCGAGAACCCAGCTCCTCGCGAAGGGGGTAAGATACAAGCCGCAGCCCGGCAAGAACTGAGCGCGGCCCCCACCCCAGCTCCCAGCAGGAGGAGAGGAGTCAGAACAGGGAGGGAGTGGGAGCCCAGGACTGCTAAATACCCAGCCCTAGTCATCTGCACCGGGAGCGCACAGTGTGTGGTGTTCTGGATACTAGGGAAACGGAACAGTAAAACCTGCGAGCGGATTCCCACAGGAAGGGGAACCTGACACAAAAGAAAAGGAAGTGTTTTTTGAAAGTCTTAAAGGGACAGGAGCCTCACAGCTGGACGGAAGAGTCTGGCACACTCAGCCCAGCAGCTGGGAATCCCGAGGAACTACAGGCACACTAGCCCCCTGGGCGTCAACACAGCTCTGAGACCCCTCACGACGATAAACTGCCTCCCGGCCACTCTCCCTGCAGCACGGCCCCGCCATAGCAGAGCAGCAGCCTGAGACAGGCCACGCCCACAGCAGCCGCACAGAGCAACCTCCGCAGCCACCAAGGCCAGACTCAGAGGTTCCACTGGCACGCAGCTGCCCAGCACAAGCCGTTAGGGGTCGCTGTTCTCATAGGAAGGGAAGGCGACAGGCAAGCAGGAAGGAACTTTGTTCTCTCAGCTGACACACGCGTTAACTGCCTACAACTACCTCTATCACCATGAAAAGGCAGAAGAATTTGATACAGACAATAACCCACACATCCCCTGAGAGGAAAACTGGAGAGATAGATTAAACTAATCTTCCTGAAAAAGAATTCGAAATAAAGGTCATAACCATGCTGATGGAGCTGCAGAGAAAAATGCAAGAGCTAACGAATAAAGTTAGGAGGGAGAATACAAAAATAAAACAACCTCTGGAAGGACCCAAAAGCAGAATGAATGAGGTGCAAGAGGCCATTAATAGAATAGAAATCAGAGAAGAGGAATGCAGAGAAGCTGACACAGAGAGAGATAAAAGCATCTCCAAGAATGAAATAATATTAAGAGAACTGTGTGACCAAACCAAACAGAACAACATCAACATTACAGGGGTACCATAAGAAGATGAGAGGGAAAAAGGGGTAGAAAGTGTCTTTGAAGAAATAATTGCTGAAAACTTCCCCAAACTGAGGGAGGAAATAGTCACTCAAACCACAGAAGCACACATAACACCAAACACAAGGGACCCAAGGAAAACAACACCAAGACACATAATTAAAATGGCAAAGAATAGGGAATCAGAAGATGGCAGCGTGAGTAGAGCGGCAGAAATCTCCTCCCAAAACCACATATATCCATGAAAATATAACAAAGAAAACTCTTTCTAGAATAAAGACCAGAGGACACAGGACAATATCCAGACCACATCCGCACCTGAGAGAACCCAGCGCCTTGCGAAAGGGGTAAGATACAAGCCCTGGCTGGCGGGAGCCCAGCGCCCATCCCAACTCCCGGCGGGAGAAGAATAGGCAGAGTGGGAGGGAGACAGAGCCCAGGACTGCCGAACACCCAGCCCCAGCCATCTGGGCCAGAGTGCAGACACAGTGCGTGCGCAGGGGGCCCTGGATACTAGGGGAATAGGGCAGCAAGAATAGTGAGCGGGCACTGGAGGCGGGGCGCTGGAGGACATAAGAAAAGCGAGCGAACAATTTTTCTTATTCTGTTTTGTTTTGGCAAGTGCATTTTGGAAGTCTTAAAGGGATAGGGACCCCAATACTAGGGAAACAGGGAAGCAAGACCGGTGAACAGATGCCTGAGGCGGGCGCCGGAGAATAAAGAAAAACGAGCGGCCACCCTTTTTTTTTTTTTTTGTGGTCGTTGTTTTGTTTTGGCGGGTCCTTTTTGGAAGTCTTAAAGGGGCAGGGCGGGACACTTAATCCAGAGGTAGGGAATCAGGGATCTCTGGGCACACAAACCCCTGGGATGCAGGGAGAAGGGAGGCCCCTTATGGAGATAAATAGCCTCCGAGCCGCTCCCCCTCCAACGCGACTCCACCACTGTGGAGCAGCTGCCCGAGCCAGGCCACGCCCACAGCAACAGTGGACATAAACTCCATAGCAGCAGGGCAGGAAGCAGAAACCCTGTCTGCGAGCAGCCGCCCAGCACAAGCCACTAGAGGTCGCTGTTCTCCCAGGAGAGGAGGGCCACAAACCAACAAGAAGGGAAGTTCTTCCAGCCGTCACTTGTCCCACCTCTGCAAACTATTCCTATCACCATGAAAAGGCAAAGCTACAGGCACACGAAGATCACAGAGACAACACCAGAGAAGGAGACAGACCTAACCAGTCTTCCTGACAAAGAATTCAAAATAAGAATCATAAACATGCTGCCAGAGATGCAGAGAAATACGCAAGAGAAATGGGATGAAGTCTGGAGGGAGATCACAGATGCCAGAAAGGAGATTACAGAAATGAAACAAACTCTGGAAGGGTTTATAAGCAGAATGGATAGGATGCAAGAGGCCATTGATGGAATTGAAACCAGAGAACAGGAACGCATAGAAGCTGACACAGAGAGAGATAAAAGGATTTCCAGGAATGAAGCAACATTAAGAGAACTTTGTGACCAATCCAAAAGGAACAATAACTGTATTTTAGGGGTTCCAGAAGAAGAAGAGAGAAGAAAAGAGATGGAAACTATCTTAGAAGAAATAATTGCTGAAAACTTCCCCAAACTGGAGGAGGAAATAATCGAACACACCACGGAAATACAAAGAACCCCCAACAGAAAGGATCCAAGGAGGACAACACCAAGACACATAATAATTAAAATGGCAAAGATCAAGGACAAGGAAAGAGTTTTAAAGGCAGCTAGAGAGAAAAAGGTCACCTATAAAGGAAAACCCATCAGGCTAACATCAGACTTCTCAACAGAAACCATACAGGCCAGAAGAAAATGGCATGATATATTTAATACAATGAAACAGAAGGGCCTTGAACCAAGGATACTGTATCCAGCACGACTATCATTCAAATATGACGGTGGGATTAAACAATTCCCAGACAAACAAAAGCTGAGGGAATTTGCTTCCCACAAACCACCTCTACAGCACATCTTACAGGGACTGTTCTAAATGGGAGCACTCCTAGAAAGAGCAAAGCAAAAAAACACCCAACATATAAAGAATCGAGGAGGAGGAATAAGAAGGGAGAGTAGAAAAGAATCTCCAGACAGTGTATATAACAGCTCAATAAGCGAGCTAAGTTAGGCAGTAAGATACTAAAGAGGCTAACCTTGAACCTTTGGTAACCACGAATTTAAAGCCTGCAATGGCAATAAGTACATATCTTTCAATAGACACCCTAAATGGACTGAATGCACCAATCAAAACACACAGAGGAATAGAATGGATAAAAAAGCAAGACCCATCTATATGGAGCTTACAAGAAACTCACCTCAAACCCAAAGACATGTACAGACTAAAAATCAAGGGATGGAAAAACATATTTCAAGCAAACAACAGTGAGAAGAAAGCAGGGGTTGCAATACTAATATCAGACAAAATAGACTTCAAAACAAAGAAAGTAACAAGAGATAAAGAAGGACACTACATAATGATAAAGGGCTCAGTCCAACAAGAGGATATAACCATTATAAATATATATGCACCAAACACAGGAGCACCAGCATATGTGAAACAAATACTAACAGAACTAAAGGGGGATATAGACTGCAATGCATTCATTCTAGGAGACTTCAACACACCACTCACCCCAAAGGACAGATCCACCGGGCAGAAAATAAGTAAGGACACGGAAGCACTGAACAACAAAGTAGAGCAGATGGACCTAATAGACATCTATAGAACTCTACATCCAAAAGCAGGGGGATATACATTCTTCTCAAGTGCACATGGAACATTCTCCAGAATAGACCACATACTAGGCCACAAAAAGAGCCTCAGAAAATTCCAAAAGATTGAAATCCTACCAACCAACTTGTCAGACCACAAAGGCATAAAACTAGAAATAAACTGTACAAAGAAAGCAAAGAGGCTCACAAACACATGGAGGCTTAACAACACGCTCCTAAATAATCAATGGATCAATGACCAAATCAAAATGGAGATCCAGCAATATATGGAAACAAATGACAACAACAACACTAAGCCCCAACTTCTCTGGGACACAGAAAAAGCAGTCTTAAGAGGAAAGTATATAGCAATCCAAGCATATTTTAAAAAGGAAGAACAATCCCAAATGAATGGTCTAATGTCACAATTCTCAAAATTGGAAAAAGAAGAACAAATGAGGCCTAAGGTCAGCAGGAGGGACATAATAAAGATCAGAGAAGAAATAAATAAAATTGAGAAGAATAAAACAGTAGCAAAAATCAATGAAACCAAGAGCTGGTTCTTTGAGAAAATAAACAAAATACATAAGCCTCTAGCCAGACTTATTAAGAAGAGAAGAGAGTCAACACAAATCAACAGTATCAGAAACGAGAAAGGAAAAATCACGACGGAACCCACAGAAATACAAAGAATTATTAGAGAATACTATGAAAACCTATATGCTAACAAGCTGGGAAACCTAGGAGAAATGGACAACTTCCTAGAAAAATACAACCTTCCAAGACTGACCCAGAAAGAAACAGAAAATCTAAACAGACCAATTACCAGCAACGAAATTGAAGCGGTAATCAAAAAACTACCCAAGAACAAAACCCCTAGGCCAGATGGATTTACCTCGGAATTTTATCAGACATACAGGGAAGACATAATACCCATTCTCCTCAGAGTTTTCCAAAAAATAGAGGAGGAGGGGATACTCCCAAACTCATTCTATGAAGCTAACATCACCCTACTACCAAAACAGGTAAAGACCCCACCAAAAAAGAAAACTACAGACCAATATCCCTGATGAACGTAGATGCAAAAATACTCAACAAAATATTAGGAGACTGAATTCAAAAATACATCAAAAGGATCATACACCATGACCAAGTGGGATTCATCCCAGGGATGCAAGGATGGTACAACATTCGAAAGTCCATCAACATCACCCACCACAACAACAAAAAGAAAGACAAAAACCACATGATCATCTCCATAGATGCTGAAAAAGCATTTGACAAAGTTCAACATCCATTCATGATAAAAACTCTCAGCAAAATGGGAATAGAGGGCAAGTACCTCAACATAATAAAGGCCATCTATGATAAACCCACAGCCAACATTATGTTGAACAGCGAGAAGCTGAAAGCATTTCCTCTGAGATCGGGAAGTAGACAGGGATGCCCACTCTCCCCACTGTTATTTAACATAGTACAGAAGGTCCTAGCCACGGCAATCAGACAAAACAAAGAAATACAAGGAATCCAGATTGGTAAAGAAGAAGTTAAACTGTCACTATTTGCAGATGACATGATAATGTACATAAAAAACCCTAAAGACTCCACCCCAAAACTACTAGAACTGATATCAGAATACAGCAAAGTTGCAGGATACAAAATCAATACACAGGAATCTGTGGCTTTCCTATACAATAACAATGAACCAACAGAAAGAGAAATCAGGAAAACAACTCCATTCACAGTTGCATAAAAAAAAAAAACAACCTAGGAATAAACCTAACCAAAGAAGTGAAAGACTTATACTCTGAAAACTACAAGTCACTCCTAAGAGAAATTAAAGGGGACACTAACAAATGGAAACTCATCACATGCTCGTAGCTAGGAAGAATTAATATCGTCAAAATGGCCATCCTGCCCAAAGCAATATACAGATTTGATGCAATCCCTATGAAACTACCAGCAACATTCTTCAATGAACTGGAACAAATAATTCAAAAATTCATATGGAAACACCAAAGACCCCGAATAGCCAAAGCAATCCTGAGAAAGAAGAATAAAGTACGGGGGATCTCACTCCCCAACTTCAAGCTCTACTATAAAGCCATAGTAATCAAGACAATTTGGTACTGGCACAAGAGCAGAGCCACAGACCAATGGAACAGACTAGAGAATCCAGACATTAACCCAGACATATATGGTGAATTAATATTTGATAAAGGAGCCATGGACATACAATGGGGAAATGACAGTCTCTTCAACAGATGGTGCTGGCAAAACTGGACAGCTACATGTAGGAGATTGAAACTGGACCATTGTCTAACCCCATATACAAAAGTAAACTCAAAATGGATCAAAGACCTGAATGTAAGTCATAAAACCATTAAACTCTTGGAAGAAAACATAGGCAAAAACCTCTTAGACATAAACATGAGTGACCTCTTCTTGAATATATCTCCCTGGGCAAGGAAAACAACAGGAAAAATAAATAAGTGGGACTATATTAAGCTGAAAAGCTTCTGTACAGCAAAAAACACCATCAATAGAACAAAAAGGAACCCTACAGTATGGGAGAATATATTTGAAAATGACACATCCGATAAAGGCTTGATGTCCGGAATACATAAAGAGCTCACACGCCTCAATAAACAAAAAACAAATAACCCACTTAAAAAATGGGCAGAGGAAGTGAACAGACAGTTCTCCAAAAAAGAAATACAGATGGCCAACAGACACATGAAAAGATGCTCCACATCGCGAATGATCAGAGAAATGCAAATTAAAACTACAATGAGGTATCACCTCACACCAGTAAGGATGGCTGCCATCCAAAAGACAGAGAACAACAAATGTTGGCGAGGCTGTGGAGAAAGGGGAACCCTCCTACACTGCTGGTGGGAATGTAAGTTAGTTCAACCATTGTGGAAAGCAGTATGGAGGCACATCAAAATGCTCAAAACACACCTACCATTTGACCCAGGAATTGCACTCCTAGGAATTTACCCTAAGAATGCAGCAATCAAGTATGAGAAAGATCAGTGCACCCCTATGTTTATCGCAGCACTATTTACAGTAGCCAAGAATTGGAAGCAACCTAAATGTCCATCAATAGATGAATGGATAAAGAAGATGTGGTACATATACCCAATGGAATACTACTCAGCCATAAGAAAAGGGCAAATCCTACCATTTGCAGCAACATGGATGGAGCTGGAGGGTATTATGCTCAGTGAAACAAGCCAAGCAGAGAAAGAGAAATACCAAATGATTTCACTTATCTGTGGAATATAAGAACAAAGGAAAAACTGAAGGAAGAAAACAGCAGCAGAATCACAGAACTCAAGAATGGACTAACATGTACCAAAGGGAAAGGGACTGGGGAGGATGGGTGGGTAGGGAGGGATGGGGGGGGCGAAGTAGGGAGGTATTAAGATTAGCATGCATGGGGGGGTGGGAGAAAAGGGAGGGCTGTACAACACAGAGAAGGCAAGTAGTGATTCTATAACATTTTTCTATGCTGATGGACAGTGACTGTAAAGGGGTTTATAGGGGGGACCTGGTATAGGGGAGAGCCTAGTAAACATAATATTCGTCATGTAAGTGTAGATTAGTGATACCAAAAAAAAAAAAAAAGGCAGTTCCTGTGTGGTAACCTCCAATGAGTTCTACACAAGGGTATAAAGGGCATATAAAAGTGTAGGCAAAGGGTCTGTTTGTGTTTATACAGAGGATCAAAGCCTAATTTGGCTACCCCAAAAATGAACTAAGATACGATATGAAAAACAATCTTCAACATCAGCACTCTCTGGAGGACTCATGCCAGATGATCATCAAAAAACCCCAACAAAGATCCACGCACTGCTACAGGTGTAGATGCACTCATCCCACCAGTTCCTGGACTTGCCATGGGAATGAGGAAGGAGATATCTAAGCTGGCCTGTGCATACAGTAAAACAACAAATTTGACTGGATCTATACTGTTGGAACTCAATCAAGAATTAGGAGAAGTACAAATTGTAGCGCTCCAAAATCTTACAACTACAGACTATTTACTGTTAAAAGAACATAAGGGATGTGAACATTCCCCAGGAATGGGTTGTTTTAATTTGTCTGATTTCTCTCAGACTGTTCAAGTTCAGTTGGACAATATCCACCATATCATAGATAAGTTTTCACAAATGCCTAAGGTGCCTAACTGGTTTTCTTGGTTTCACTGGAGATGGCTGGTAATTACAGGTATGCTTTGGTTATGTAACTATACTCCTATTATGTTAATGTGTGTGCACAATTTAAGTAGTAGCTTAAAACCTATACATGCTGAAGTTACTCTACAAGAAGATATGTCAAAGAAATAATCAATCTTCCCATGTTTTCTTCCGCCTGCTACTTCTATAGCTTTTCTTCTTCCTTCCTAATTACAACCCTTAAATAGAATTCGTGCCTCATATCAAATTTACCGAGTATCATAATTCTTCCAAGTGGTAAAGATACCTCAAGACAAATGCTGGGCATAGAAGCCACAGGGCATAAATATGCAAAGAAGTAAAAAGCTAAACATTTCAAACAATAAGGCTTCTCTCTCACTTACCAACTTTACATTTCCCTGTATGGCCCCAGAAGATGACTGGTTAGCCAGAGACGGGTAAGATTCCTCAAGGGAGGAACAACCTAAGACAGGCACAGTCACAGGGGGGTCATCAGGTGAGAAATTTGGTGATCAACAGAGGTGAGGCTTAGAACCTGACCCCCCCATTCTGAGAGAAATCTTCTGCATACGTGGATGTTTTATTGCCCTTGTCTAGCTTGGATTAACACATAGTCTACAGGCACACACCTGATCATCTACATTTGCTCTCTTACAACACTAAACTATGTTTTCTACCTTTATCTTGTATGTACCTACCACTTCAGCATTTTATTAAAAATAATAATAATAAAGAGAGAAATGTGGTATCCACACATAAATCAAGTATAAAAATCAAATGAGTATTCATATTTGAACTGACTGTTTATAGTTCATAATGCATGAGCAAAACCAAAAGTTTCTGTGATGACTGCCCTTGTACTGCTCACCATGTAACTTATTCACTATGTAAGAATTTGTTCTCCATGTAAGAACTTGTTCGTTATGCTTCAGAAGATTGGAGACTGACGAAAATTAGGCTTGGGGTGGATTAATGATTGTGCATTGAGCATTGACTCCCCTATACAGAATTTTATTGTTGTTAACAACCAATTGATCAAAAAATATGAAAGATGCCCTCACAACAATCAACAACAACAACAAAAGTACACACTTCCAATTGTAAAATAAATAAGTAACCGGGATGTAACGTATAGCATAAGGAATATAGTCAAAATATTGTAACAACTTGGTATGGTGATAGCTGGTACCTAGAATTATCATGTATATAAATGTTGAATCACTATGTCGTACACCTGAAACTAATGTAATGTAATACTGTGTGTCAACTACCCTGCAATAAAAAAATTATCTACAAAAAAATATAATAATAAATAAAATAAAATAAAATGGCAAAGATTAAGGACAATGACAGAGTATTAAAGGCAGCCAGAGAGGAAAAAAAAGATCACCTACAAAGGAAAACCCATCAGGCTATCATCAGACTTCTCAACAGAAACCTTACAGGCCAGAAGAGGATGGCATGATATATTCAATGCAATGAAACAGAAGGGCCTTGAACCAAGGATAGTGATCCAGCACAATTATCATTTAAATATTAAGGAGGGATTAAACAACTCCCAGACAAGCACAAGCTGAGAGAATTTGCTTCCCACAAACCACCTCTACAGGGTATTCAGGAGGGACTGCTGTAGATGGAAGCACTCCTAAGGCTAAATAGATGTGACCAGAGAAAATAAAATCACAGCAAAGAAAGCAGACTAACCAAATACTAGCTAAAGACAAAAAATAAAATCAACTACCCACAAAAGCAAAGGAAACCCAAAAGAGCACAAAATAAAACACATAGCATAGAAAGAATGGAGGAGGTGAAATAAGATGGGAGAGAAATAAAGAATCATCAAACTGTGTTTGTAATAGGTAAGTAAGCGAGTTAAGTTAGACAGTAAGATACTAAAGAAGCTAACCTTGAACCTTTGGTAACCACAAATGTAAAGACTGCAACAGCAGTAAGTACATATCTTGCAATAATCACCCTAAATGTAAATGGACTGAATGCACCAATCAAAAGAAACAGAGTAACAGAATGGATAAAAAAGCAAGACCAGTCTATATGCTGGTTACAAGAGACCCACCTCAAACACAAAGACATGCACAGACGAAAAGTCAAGGTATGGAAAAAGGTATTTCATGCAAACAACATGGAGAAAAAAGCAGGTGTTGCAGTACTAGCATCAGACAAAATAGATTTAAAAACAAAGAAAGTGACAAGAGATAGAGGACATTACATAATGATAACGGGGTCAGTCCAACAAGAGGATATAACCATTATAAATATATATGCACCCAATACAAGAAAACCAACATATGTGAAACAAATACTAATAGAATTAAAGGAAGAAATAGAATGCAATGCATTCATTTAAGAGACTTCAACACACCACTCACTCCAAAGGACAGATCCACACACCTGGAGAAAAGAGCAGACCTCACCGAACGGGGTAACGTACCAGAGCTGTGGCTCCACGGGACCCGAGCCCCTCCCCCACCCCACCTCACTGGCGGGAGGAAGCGAAAGAGAGCAGAGAGGGAGTGGAAGGCTTGGGACTGCTGAATACCTAGCTCCGGAGATCGGCGCTGGGAGCACTAACCTACATTTCATGGTGCTTTCATGAGACTCGCATGACTACCGGGTGGCAAGGTAATACAGGCAGAGTTCCTGGGAAGACTGGGATTCCAGCCGCTTGTGGAAAGCAGGGATCCATATCTGGCTGCTCTGGGACAAAAACATACCTGTGTGACTGGCCCACCGGCTCAGACAGTGGAGACAGGCACAGCAGCCAGGAGGCGGGGAACAGCTCTTTCCTCCCCCCAGGCACCAGTACCGCTCCCCTGTGACCCCAGACATTGCTTCAGGGGCTGACCACCTCCAGAGAATACAGCTTCTAGACACTAGAGGTCGCCATATACAAACATGAAATGCCAAAGGAACCTTGTCCAGAGTAAAATTATTAATACAACTCCCGAGAAAGATTTAAATGATATGGACCTCATGACTCTTCCTGAAAGGGAGTTCAAAATAAAAATCGTCAACATTCTAATGGAGGTACGGAAAGACATCCAGGAACTCAGGAATGAATTCAGGTCGGAGATCCAGTCGTTGAAGAGCACGATGGAGGGTATTAAAAGCAGGTTGGATACAGTGGAGGAGACAATAAATGAAATAGAAACTAGAGAAGAGGAAGACAAAGAAGCTGAGGCACAGAGAGAAAAAAGGATCTCTTAGAATGAAAGAATATTGAGAGAACTGTGTGACCAATCCAAGTGGAACAATATTCGCATTATAGGGATGCCAGAAGAAGAAGAGAGAGGGAAAGGGATAGAAAGTGTCTTTGAGGAGGTATTTGCTGAAAACTTCCCCAATCTCGGGAAGGAGATAGTCTCTCAGGCCATGGAGATCCACAGATCTCCCAACACAAGGGATCCAAGGAAGACAACACCAAGACACATAGTAATTAAAATGGGAGACATGAACGATAAGAACAGACTGCTAAAAGCAGTCAGAGAGAGAAATAAGATCACATACAAAGGAAAGACCATCAGGCTAACATCAGACTTCTCAGCAGAAACCTTACAGGCCAGAAGGGAGTGGCATGATGTCTTTAATGCCATGAAGGAGAAAGGCCTGGAACCAAGATTACTTTGTCTGGCAAGATTATCATTTAAATTTGAAGGAGGGATTAAACAATTTCCAGATAAGCAAAAGATGAGAGAATTTACATCTCTACAGTCTATTTTGGATGGACTGCTATAGATGGAAGTGTTCCTAACGATGAATAGCTGTCACCAGAGGTAATAAAACCACAGTAAAGAAAGTAGAACAGCTAATTCTGAAGCAAATGCAAAATTAAATTAACTATCCTCAAAGTCAATCAAGGGATAGACAAAAAGTACAGAATTTGATACCTAATATATAAAGAATGAAGGAGGAAGAAAATGGAGGAGAGGAGGAGAAATATTAAAGAACCTTTAGATTGTGTTTGTAACAGCACACTAAGTGACTTAAGTTAGACTCTTAGATAGTAAGGAAAGTAACCTGGAATCTTTGGTAACCACGGATCTAAAGCCTGAAATGGCATTAAGTACATACCTAACGATAATCACCCTAAATGTAAATGGACTGAATGCACCAATCAAAAGACATAGTCACTGAATGGATAAAAAAACAAGACCCATCTATATGCTCCTTACAAGAGACTCACCTTAAACCCAAAGACATGCACAGACTAAAAGTCAAGGGATGGAAAAACATACTTCATGCAAACAATAGGGAGAAAAACGCAGGTGTTGCACTACTAGTATCAGACAAAACAGACTTCAAAACAAATAAAGTAACAAGAGATAAAGAAGGACATTACATAATGATAAAGGGCTCAGTCCAACAAGAGGATATAACCATTATAAATATATATGCACCCAACACAGGAGCACCAGCATATATGAAACAAATACTAACAGAACTAAAGGAGGAAATAGAATGCAATGCATTCATTTTAGGAGACTTCAACACACCATTCACTCCAAAGGAGAGATCAACCACAAAGAAAATAAGTAAGGACACAGAGGCACTGAACAACACACTAGAACAGATGGACCTAATAGACATCTATAGAACTCTACACCCAAAAGCAACAGGATACACATTCTTCTCAAGTGTACATGGAACATTCTCCAGAATAGACCACATACTAGGCCACAAAAAGAGCCTCAGTAAATTCAAAAAGACTGAAATTCTACCAACCAACTTTTCAGACGACAAAGGTATAAAACTAGAAATAAATTGTACAAAGAAAGCAAAAAGGCTCACAAACACATGAAGGCTTAACAACACGCTCCTAAATAGTCAATGGATCAATGACCAAATTAAAATGGAGATCCAGCAATATATGGAAATAAATGACAACAACAACACAAAGCCACAACTTCTGTGGGATGTAGCGAAAGCCGTCTTAGGAGGAAGTATATAGCAATCCAGGCATATTTAAAGAAGGAAAAACAAACCCAAATGAAGTGTCTAACATCAAAATTATCAAAACTGGAAAAAGAAGAACAAATGAGGCCTAAAGTCAGCAGAAGGAGGGACATAATAAAGATCAGAGAAGAAAAAAACAAAATTGAGAAGAATAAAACAATAGAAAAAAAAATCAATGAAACCAAGACCTGGTTCTTCGAGAAAATAAACAAAATAAAATAGCCTCTAGCCAGACTTATTAAGAAAAAAAGAGAATCAACACACATCAACAGACTCAGAAACGAGAACAGAAACATCACGACGGACCCAACAGAAATACAAAGAATTATTAGAGACTACTATGAAAACCTGTATGCTAAGAAGCTGGAAAACCAAGAAGAAATGGACAACTTCCTGGAAAAATACAACCTTTCCAAGACTGACCAAGGAATTAACACAAAATCTAAACAAACCAATTACCAGCAAAGAAATTGAAGCGGTAATCAAAAAACTACCCAAGAATAAAACCCCCGGGCCAGATGGATTTACCTCAGAATTTTATCAGACATACAGAGAAGATATAATACCCATTCTCCTTAAAATTTTCCAAAAAGTAGAAGAGGAGGGAATACTTCCAAACTCATTCGATGAAGCCAACATCACCCTAATACCAAAACCAGGCAAAGACTCCATCCAAAAAAGAAAATTACAGACCAATATCCCTGATGAACGTAGATGCAAAAATACTCAACAAAATATTAGCAAACCGAATTCAAAAATGTATCAAAAGGAACATACATCACGACCAAGTGGGATTCATCCCAGGGATGCAAGGATGGTACAACATTCAAAAATACATCAACATCATCCACCACATCAACAAAAAGAAGGACAAAAACGACATGATCATCTCCATAGATGCTGAAAAAGCATTCGACAACATTCAACATCCATTCATGATAAAAACTCTCAGCAAAATGGGTATGCAGGGCAAGTACCTCAACACAATAAAGGCCATATATGATAAACCCACAGCCAACATCATACTGAACAGCGAGAAGCTGAAAGCTTTTCCTCTGAGATCGGGAACAAGACAGGGATGCCCACTATCCCCACTGTTATTCAACATAGTACTGGAGGTCCTAGCCATGGCAATTAGACAAAACAAAGAAATACAAGGAATCCAGATTGGTAAAGAAGAAGTCAAACTGTTACTATTTGCAGATGACATGATATTGTACATAAAAAACCCTAAAGACTCCACTCCAAAACTACTAGAACTGATATCGGAATACAGCAAAGTTGCAGGTTACAAAATTAACACACAGAAATCTGTGGCTTTCCTATAAACTAACAATGAAACAACAGAAAGAGAAATCAGGAAAACAATTCCATTCACAATTGCATCAAAAAGAATAAAATACCTAGGAATAAACCTTATCAAGGAAGTGAAAGACCTATACCCTGAAAACTATAAGACACACTTAAGAGAAATTAAAGAGGACACTAGCAAACGGAAATTCATCCTATGCTCTTGGCTAGGAAGAATTAATATCGTCAAAATGGCCATCCTGCCCAAAAGAATATACAGATTTGATGCAATCCCTATCAAATTACCAACAACATTCCTCAACAACTAGAATAGTTCAAAAATTCATATGGAAACACCAAAGACCCCGAATAGCCAAAGCAGTCCTGAGAAGGAAGAATAAAGTTGGGGGGATCTCGCTCCCCAACTTCAAGCTCTACTACAAAGCCACAGTAATCAAGATAGTTTGGTACTGTCACAAGAACAGAGCCACAGACCAGTGGAAGAGAACAGAGACCCCAGATATTAACCCAAACATTTATGGTCAATTAATATATGATAAAGGAGCCATGGACATACAATGGGGAAATGACAGCCTCTTCAACAGATGGTGCTGGCAAAACTGGACAGCTACATGTAAGAGAATGAAACTGGATCACTGTCTAACCCCACACACAAAAGTAAATTCGAAACTGATCACAGACCTGAATGTAAGTCTTGAAACCATAAACCTCTTAGGAAAAAACATAGGGAAAAATCTCTTGGACATAAACACAAGCGACTTCTACATGAACATATGTCCCTGGGCAAGGGAAACAAAAGCAAAAATTAACAAGTGGGACTATATCAAGCTGAAAAGCTTCTGTACAGCAAAGGACACCACCAACGGAACAAAAAGGTATCCTATACTATGGGAGAATATATTCATAAATAACAGATCTGATAAAGGGTTGCCATCCAAAATATACAAAGAGCTCACGCACCTCAACAAACACAAAGCAAATAATCCAATTAAGAAAGGGCCAGAGTTGCCAAACAGACAGTTCTCCACAGAAGAAATTCAGATGGCCAACAAACACATGAAAAGATGCTCCACATTGTTAGTCATCAGAGAAATGCAAATTAAAACCACAATGAGATATTACCTCACACTAGTAACGATCACTATCATCCAAAAGACAAACAACAACAAACGTTGGCGAGGTTGTGGAGAAAGGGGAACCCTCCTACACTGCTGGTGGGAATGTAAATTAGTTCAACCATTTTGGAAAGCAATATGAAGGTTCCTCAGAAAGCTCAAAATAGAAATACCATTTGACCCATGAATTCCACTTCTAGGAACTTACCGTATGATTACAGCAGCCCAGTTTGAAAAAGACAGATGCACCCCTATGTTTATCACAGCCCTATTTACAACCTAAGTGTCCATCAGTAGATGAATGGATAAAGAAGATGGTACATACACACAATAGAATATTATTCAGTCATAAGAAGAAAACAAATCCTACCATTTGCAACAACATGGATGGAGCTAGAGCGTATTATGCTCAGTGAAATAAGCCAGGCGGAGAAAGACAAGTACCAAATGATTTCACTCATGTGGAGTATAAGAACAAAGGAAAACTGAAGGAACAAAAAAGCAGCCGCGGACTCATAGAACCCAAGAATGGACTAACAGTTACCAAAGGGAAAGGGACTGGAGAGGATGGGTGGGAAGGGAGGGATAAGGGGGATTAAGGGGCATTATGATTAGTACACATAACATAGGGGATCGGGCACGGGGAAGGCAGTATAGCACAGAGGAGACAAGTAGTGACTCTGTAGCACCTTATGCTGATAGACAGGGACTGTAATGGGGTATGTGGTGGGGACTTGATAATGGGGGGAATTTAGTAACCACAGTGTTGCTCATGTAATTGTATACTAATGATACAAAAAAAAACCCTGGACTTTGTCCCGATTTCTAACCAAATTCTCCACAGTTAATTCACCCTGTCTAAGCTTTAAACATACTATCTATATATAGCTATGATGCCCAAATCTCTCCAGATCTGACCTCGACTCATTAAACTGCTTGTTATTGCCTCACCTTAAAATCTAATAAGAACAAAGCAAAATTCATCTTCTCTTCCCTGATACTTCTAATGTGCTTTTTCCACTCTTTACCGTCTCAGAAAATAGCACCACCATCTATCTAGCAGCTAAAGACAAAAGTCTAGGTGTTTTTCTAGCTTCTTCACTTTTCCTCTGCACTGCGAGCAAGCTCCAGTGACTCTACCTTTAGAACATCCAAAATATTTCTACTTCTCTTTAGCCCCCTATTCAACCCTAACCCCAAGCTATAATCATCTCTTACCTAGACTACCCAGAAAAGCTTCCCAAAAGATCTTCCTGGGTTCTTTTTACCCCCACACCATAGCAAGTTGCCCAACCCATTTCTTCTCTCCTTTTTCCTTACTAACAAACTCTGACTTTAACTGGGGAGCAAGTGCTCAACTCCAAAATATTTCCTAGCTTCTCTTAAACCAAAAAGAGGTTATGACACAAGTCTTAGAAAAAAAATAAAAACAAGAGTTCACTAAATGGAGCTTCTCAGAAAGGTCGTTAAGCAGAGGGAACTCAGATGACATGTGCCTTATACCTTTCTTTTTCTGAAATTCAGACATGTTTTCTGGACCTCTGACAGCCATTTTGAGAGTTTAAGGACAAGGGCCAAACTCCTAAGAATGGTAAACTGAAAACTAGAAGTACTTTATAACACTTAAAAGCCCCTAACCATGGAACTCGGGGATTCTATCCTCCAGATTTTTCCTATTTAAAACTACTACTACTGTTTCTTTTATTATACCCAGCCAAACTCAGCCCATAACTCTCAAGTCCTTTTTGCTCACATCTTCAGTTTCAATTCATTCTCCAAAAAAGCAGCACAAGCAGTCTTTTAAAAACACAAATTTTGTCCTTTGCTTTAAGTAATGATTCCCAGAGTCACTTAAAATCCAATCTCCTTACTTTAGGCTTAGAAAGTTTATGTGATCTGGCTTCCAACTACGGTCCCAACTTCATCTTGTACCCTTCTCCCTCAACCATGGTAACGTCCTTTTGGTTGCTCCAACACAGCACATCCATTCCTACTTTAGTACTTTTACATTAACATTTCTTCTGATCTGTAATTTTCTTCCCCTAGAAACAAGGCCTTATCATTCAGATGTCAATCTAAATCTAAAATCCTAAGTAACACATTTTCTGAACAAATAATCAAAAACAACAATATCCCATAATATTATAGATGCAGTATTATATTTCTTGCATTGCATCTACACTTGTCTCCCTTACCCTACCCATCACTATATCCCCAGCACATATCATAGCACAGAGGGAGCCCTCACATATTTGTTAAATAAAGAGCTCTTGGTACTGATGACAAAAAAGACAGATGAGCCATGATGCCTACCACTGAGAAACTCAGTGTCTAGTAAGGTAAAACAGCTGAAAACATTAAAAATTACAGATCTGGGTTTAAAATCACATGAAAATTATATTCAAAGCACTGTAAAAACAAAAAAATTGTAAATATGTGTATATATGTACATACATAGAAAAAACAAGAGAAAGAAGTACCAAAATTAAGATGAATTTCTGTATATTTGAAATATAACATAGACAAAATAAAAATATTTTAAAGAAAAGAATTATCCCTTGCAGTAGGATTACAGATAACTCCTACTGAAATATAGTTCTCTGTAGTTTCCAAAGTCAATAATACACATTTGCTACTTTTATATTCACAGCAATTGGTTATTTTAGAGAGAAAAAGCAATTCAATGGTTCTACAGTATTGATTATATAATGATTACTAGCTTTCCAATTTATCTTCCCAAGTATCCATTTAAGAATTATTCCCAAGGAACTCTTTCTCTGAGATTAGGTTACCCCACTCTCACAGTTCTCCTTACTTAAACATTAGCTTCAATGTCTCACTGCTTTACCAGATCATAATTCACTCCATAACAGCATGGACCATGTCTATCTTATTAACAACATAGGTGGCATTCAATAAGTATTTGTTGAATAAATTAAGAAAAAGGTGTTATAAAGAGTAAACCATAGGGATACAGAAGATGTCATACATAATACTAAATAGATGACCCTTGAGATCTTTAAAGGGAAAAACTACAAAATAAAGCAAAAAAAGATTCCCTTCCTACTATCTTATTTCCCATTTTCTGGCTTGTACATTTTAATACCGCAATTCAGGATCTGACTATACTACTGACACTTACATAGACCAAAAACCCAACTTCACCTGGAGCTCCACGTTTACCAATGTATTCAAGTCTTCCCAGACCCAGAAATAAGATAAAAGGTATTACTTTCATAGTGGCTGGGGATGAGCTCCCAGAAGCTTAAGAGAATTCTTAAACTCATTCAGGAAAACAAGTGCCTCCTGCTTACCAGGCAGTGTGCTACGCAATGGAGAATCACAAACCAGTAAGATAGGTCTCCAATGACTCACACTCACAGTTCCTATGGGCAGATGGAGATAAAGCACCTAGGTAAACATCTAAGGATATAATCAAAGTATGATCAAGTCCCCAGATACAAAAAATGTCTGACATACATAACCACCTAAAATCTCATCCAAATACCTATGGCTTAATAATACCGAACAAATAACCTAGTAATACCAATCTCAGATATATACCCAAAATTCTTGCACATGTACACAAGCAAGAACGTGGAAATAACAGAATGTCCAATAGATAGATGCATAAACTTCAGTATAGTCTATTTTTTAAAAAGGGAACTACTGCAGAATGACTTAGGAAAAATGAAACAGAAAATGTTTTATGAAAATGGCTGAAAAGCAACAGTATCAGATAACCCACAATTGAGTATGCCAATCCCAAATAGGATGGTTCACACAAATCAAAGCAACCTAAAAGTAAAGCACATACAGTCACTCAAGAGAAAAGGCTACATATAAGAGCCATGCATTTGTAATCACCAGAAAAATCCACAATCAAACACAGGCTGAAAATAATTAACACGGTAACATAGGCTTGCCCCAAACCTATGTAAAAAGCATATTTGGCAGCAGTTCCAAAAAGTTGACACCTGTCAAAGTTTTTTTTGGCATACTTTAAATATTATTAAGCCTACTACATTCCAGGCACCATGCAAGATACTGAAGAGAAAAAGCTGAATAAGAATCCTCAAGGATTCTAGCTGGAATGATCTAGCTGGAACATATACATATAGCCAATTACCAATACTAAAATAACAGCTTTAATAAAATCCTGTAGAAGTGACACTGTCGAACAGAGGTAAACTGCATTCCAGAAAGGCTTATCATGAGTGGCATTTTAGGATAAGTAAGTTTCAAAAGGCAAAGAAAGGAGGTAAGAGCTTTTTCAGGCAGACAGAACAACTAAATGGCAAGCAATTTAGCATAGCTAAAGGTGTGAGGCAAAGAGTGAGGGTCCAGGGTATGTGCAGACATGCAACTGTGTTAAGACTTGACAAGAACAGGTCAGAAACATAGGCCAGAACAACAGTATAAAGGTTTTGACTTTATGCAATAGGCAGTAGAGCATTTAAAGGAAAATGAAAAGATTGTATTTTAAAAACTAAATTCAGTGACCAGAACCAAGAAGGTTGAATAGAGGGTGAGGAGACTCAAGGCAGAGGAGAAAGTGTGAATAAGCAAACTGTTTTAATATAAATAGTCCATCTGAGATATGAAGACCTGACCTAGGGTGATTAACAAATTGAATGCAAAAGAGAAAGATTCTAGAGATAAATGAAGGACGGGGGATGAAATCAGTGAGGACGGGGGATGAAATCAGTAACTTACAAAGGGCAGTAACAGAGGTTAAAGGAAAACCAGACAAGCAGTTATCAGAGCAACCAAAAGAGGAAAGGTCTGTAATGGAAATGGATATACTTAAGAAAAGTGTACAACATGGGTGGTTGCTGAGCAGTAACTCTGCACTTGACAATTAGGAAGATATTTGTAATGCCTGAAGGAGTAGTTTCAATAAGATATGGTAGAGATAGAAGCCTGAATACAGAAGTTAAGGAATGAATTAACTTTTAAGAACCAAATATATGAGAACACCTTTATGATGCTCAAAGCAGGAAAAGGTTTTTTCAACAAAACAGAAAGCACACTGTACAGGAGAAGATAGAAAAATGTGACTACTTTACAATTAAATTTTGGTAAGAGAAAAGATATGACAAAATTAAGGGAAATAAACCAGTCATAAAAGGACAAAAAATGCATATAACAAACAGACTTGTCAAATTCATAGAAAGTAGGATTGTGAATGTCAGGGCTGACCATCAGAGAAATAGGGAGTTAGTGTGTAATGGGTACAGAGTTTCAGTTTTAGAAGAATTCTGGAGATGGATGGTAGTAATGTTTCTAAGACAATATGAATTTACTTCATGCCACTGAAATTGTATACCTAAAAATATACAAGATGGCAAGTTTTGTTATGTGTATTTCACAACTTCAAAAAAAACAGCATAAAAAAGATAAGACCAAGTTAAAAATCAAGGCACATAATGGAAATCAACAAAATTATGTAAATAGAGAATTCCTGCAAATCAGAAAGAAAAACACAGACCACTCAGTTTTAAAAATAGGTAAGGAATGCAAACACTAAATTTGCAAAAGAAAGTCTAAGTGGCCAAAAAAGACACAAAAATATGCTTAGTATCGCTAATGACTTGGGTAATTAAAATAAGTCACATTTCACATCCATCAAACTGACAAAAATCTAAGTCTTACAAATGTCAGACCACTAGAACTTATGGAGTGTAAATGGAAGACAATCATCAAGAGAACCATCAAGCAGTAACGAGTCATGCAGAAGATGCAAATACTGTCAGATCCTGCAATTCCAATTCATAGAAAAAAACTATTAGGTGCCCAAGAAAACACTTATAATAATGTTCAATGTATCCTTTTTTTATAATAGCTAAAAGTTGAAACTACATGCCATTAGTAGTAAAATGAACAAAAGAACTAATGAACTATATAAAGTACTGAAGCAATATGCACTGCCATAGATAAATCTCAAAAAAAAATGATGCTGAGAGTTGTAGGAAATATAAAATATTACAATGATCTGTAAAAAATTTTTTAAAACCTTTAGAAACATTGAAGTACTATGCTTATCAAGAGTAAAAACAAAAATTTGAATGGGAAGAATATACCCCAACTTCAGCAGAGTGGTTACTTCAAAAAAGGAAGAATGGAAGAGGGAAAAGTGAGTGTCATATGTATGTTCTGTTTTACTGGTGGGGGGGGGGGAAGGGAAGGAACCAAAGGGTACTTCGCCCAGCAGAAAAGGGTTAAGATCTGTTGAACCTGGATTACAGGAATAAAGGTGTTTATATATATTATTTTCTAAACTTGTAAATGTAAAATATTTCATAATTCTAAAAACATCTTTAAAAATAATGAGCATAAAACAAGCAGGAGATATGACTATACACCAGGTCAGAGATCTGGTTTCAAACCCCTGTTCTATCAACAGGTTACTCAATACTGAGAGAGTTACTTAATTTCAAAGCTACAACTTCCTTATCTGTAAAACTAGTAATATCAATCACATAAGGCTACCATTTATATATACATACAAAGTCAAACAGTAAGCATTCAACTACAGGTAATTATTTTTGATTTGCAGTAAAAGCAAAGAACTAAAGTGAGAAAAGGGACAAGAGCTCTAAATGAAAGAGAGTTCGCTTAGCTTTTCAGAATTACTAAGAGAACACCATTACATCAGATGAGCATGACCGCCACTTTCTAAGCTTCCAAAACCAAATTGTAAAATAGGGATTTTGCAAAGGAACTCAAGATTACATACCATAGGTCCCTGCTCCAGTTCAAGGAAACTAGAGCCGAATCATGAAATCCAAAATAATCCTGTACCTCTGCATTTTCTAAAAGGCTTCCAAATAATTTACTATTTTTTCACTTAGAAAGGTGACATTTGAACACAAACTTTTCAACAATTTATAATTGTCTCCTAAAGAAAGATTCACCAACACCTTGACAACAAAACCCACACACATTCTTTTGAATTCCCCTTGGCCACCAGCCCCACAGACTGCACACAGAAGACAAAGCCTTTACTTGAAGCAAATTTACAGAGAGCTATCACTAAACCATTGAGAGAAACCTTTATGATCAAAGAACAATCAGTAGAATATGAAAGTATAGTTAATTTTGACATCTTAATAGCTATCCATTTACTAAATGTCTACTGTGTCCCATGCATTGCTCTAAGCACTGAAAGGACTCTCTTAATCTTCCTACATTTTACAGATACGAAAAGAGACAGTGTTACTAAGGTACTAAGTAGAAAAGCTAGGACACAAAACAAACGTATTCCAAAACCCACACTTAATCACTCAGCTAAATTTCCCATACCATGCTTAAGGAGCTAAATATCTTTGCCTCCTGGCAAATTTAAGTTCTCACACCAAGAGAGAAAAGGAAAACACACTTAAATGCAATACTCAATACTACACTGTCATTCATTGTTGTACTAAAGTTTCATTAGCATTCAGCTTTTACAGTATTATTTACAAAAAAGTTCCATAAAGCAATCATATAATAGTGGAGTGAAGTAGTATGCAAAGAGCCTGGGTTCACCATTAACCAGATCTGTGTCACAAACAGTTTCTCCAGGCCTCAGTTTCCTTATCTTACAGATGAGGAATTGGACCTAGACCTAAGGTCTCTTTTAACTCTAATATTTAATGAATTTTAACATATTTTCTAAGACACCATTAATATATTTTAAGATTTTGAAAGGCATCTTGAAAAAAAATTTTCAAAATTAAACAATTATTTAGTATACACTCTTTATGTGCATTCTTTTACTCAAACATAAGAAAGTAAAAAGGGGTTAGGGACAGGGGAGGTTCCTATGTTGCTGATAAAATTCCATTTCTTAATTTAGGAATTGGTTACACATTATTGTTTGTATATTTTACTTCGATGTGAAAAAGGTGCTGCTCTAATTCCACAATTATGTTTTATCAGAGCTATGCAACCCTTCTGTTCTAAATAGGTAAATGTTTCTGCTTCGTAGGTCCAATTCAGGTGCTGATAGAAGAAATCATTTATTTATAAATTACAGTATCTTGTAATTCCTTTGGGGCTGTCTTCTGAAACTTGAGGTCAGTCTTAATTTTCCTTTGGAACCTAGCTCTATACACATTCCCTCAGAACTCCCACAGCATTTACTCTCTGCATCTAACATTTTTATCTATCTCCAACGAGGTAAATCTTTAGGACTGTAGTCAATATAGTCAATAAATGCGGCAATGGGTAAACTACGCTTAACTCCTTTTGGCTTCCCAGACCCGATTCCAATGTGTGTGTTGGGGTAGGGTGAGTCTTCCCACATGCACACTACCAAGCAATTCTCAAACACCAACAGGGTGTCTGAGAACTGAACTCAATCTGCCCCGAGACAGCACCAGATTCCCAGGTTAAGGACTCCATCCTACAAGACTGCCCTCCAACCCCAACTCCAGATGCCAGTTTCAAGCCCCATGCACCTAACCTGTGCTTCTAACTACCAGCTACAGATTGGAGGTTCCAACAACCTTCCCCTGTGGTTCAATTACTTTGCTACAGCAGCTCACAGAAACTCAGGAAAACACTTAGTTTACCAGTTTAATAAGGTATACCATAAAGGATTCAAGTTAACAGCCAGATGAAGAGATACACAGGGCTAGGTCCCAAATAAAGGAGCTTCTATCCTTGTGGAGCTTGGGACCTGGCTCAGTGGCACGTGGAGCCATTCTGGTTTCCCAAGCTTAGAAGCTCTCTCTCCAACACAGAAGCAAGATCCCAGAAAGCAGAGAGCAATAAGCTCTTCTCAGGGGTTTTGTGAGGGCTTCACTGCATAGTCATGATTGGCTAAATTACTGGGCCACTGGCCAATTCAGCCTCCATCCCTGCCTTCCTGGGGGTCCAAAAGTCTCTCATTAACATGACAAGACACCCACCTTTAAGACTCTGCAGTGTTTTCAGGAACTGTGGATGATGGACAAATATATCTGGGAAATACATATTTGGTCATATGAACAACCAAATATCTATTTATGACTCATTTTATTGCAACTGATAACATATTTACTGGGAAATAAGAATATATATTCTTTACAAAGGGTTGACATAGTAGGGGAACCCATATGTATAAAAATCTGTGCCTGATGGACAGAGATCAAAATCTTTATAACAGTAAAGTAAAACAATGGACCTCAAATAATATTACTTGGACAATCCTCGGGGTTATTTAAACCCAATATGTTAACTATAAGCTTTCATTGCTCAACCCATACCCAGAGCCCCATAAGGCTCACTATTTAAGTAAGTTTTGCAGAACTGTAACTTATATAACTGTAAAAACAAACTTTTCTATTCTTAAAACATTGTTCAAATCCTGGATACATTAGTTTTCAGCAGGGAATTTCACCTTTTTCTTTAAATCAAAATAGAAAGTTTAAAAGAAAAAGATGATCATTAATTATAAAGGTAAAACAAAAACAGTATTTCAAAGCTAGTAGTAGCCATGGTAATTTTTTGTACCTTTACTATCCATTCATCTTTTAGATAAATTTTACTACCATCTTACATAGTTAGTAGTCTCAAATATTCTTCTAAAAAGTTTTGTCTACAGCAGTGGTTTTCAAAATCTGGCAGTCTGGAAACACTTCACTTGATACAACTGGCAGGGAAGAAAAGGCAAGAAGCAGGAGTGGATGGCTGTGCAAATGGCATCTAGTGACAGAAGTCAGGGATACTGCTAAACACCCTATGACACACAGGAGAGCCACCCACAAAAAAGAATTCATTATCTGCCCAAATGTCAATAGCACCAAAGTTGAGAAACCATGGTCTACAGAAATCAAGAGACTTTCTTTTAAAGATTTGTAACTAGTTCTACAGAAAATCATCCAGATAAAATAAAGTTAATGATGATACAAAAATCCACTTAAATACATAAGAAAACTTAAAACTTATATAACAGTTTTCATGAAACCAATTTGTTAATGCCATAGACTTAAATATACCCTATGAGAATAATAGAAGATGTTAACAAAGAGCGGCTACAAATGAAAAAACTACAGGTACCATATTGCACAAGAACAAGCAAGAGTATGTGCACAGATTTAAGGGCATTTTACTTCACTGACGTTCAAATTTAAAAATATTCTGCATAAAACAAATGCAAGTAAATCTTTCATTACATGTAACACTTAATGCTACCTGTAACACTTAAACATTTTCATCTTTAAACTAACATACTAAATTGTGTTTAAATTCTTTAACTGGTAATACAAACCAGACCCAATTATTTTTAAATAATTATAATCATGCCTATCTTTGGCAAACTGTGACGTGTGGTACAATATAAATACAAGCAGATCTAGATCCAAATCCTAAAGCTGTATGTTTGCAGACAAATAAACTTCTCTGAATCTCAATTCCGCATCTAAGAAATAGGAAATCTAATTCAAAGGCCCGTTTTTGAGAATTAGCAATGATGTATAAACAAATAGTAGAAAGCCACTCTACAAATAGTGGTTAGTGTTAACAGCAATAATAACTAATGGCAATTAACAATACAACCTATAAATACATATTGGTTATATTACATCCTTACAATAAACAACATAACTTATATAACTCAACTAATAACTACAAAATGTACTTTAAATCAATTTTCCATTCCTACCCAATTTTAAAACTACTTAAAATTCACAGATTTAAAAATTAATGCCTGACACAGGATGAATTTCCAGTCACAAGAAAAAAAGGCCTACCAACAGGCACATGAAAAGATGCTCCACATCACTAAATTATCAGGGAAATGCAAATTAAAACCATAATGAGATATCACCTCACACCAGTTAGGATGGCCAACATCGTAAAGACTAGGAACAACAAATGCTGGCAAGGATGCAGAAAAAGGGGAACCCTCCTACACTGCTGGTAGGAATGTAAACTAGTTCAATCATTATGGAAAGCAATATGGAGATTCCTCAAAAAACTAAAAGTAGAAATACAATTTGACCCAGAAATTCCACTCCTAGGAATTTACCCAAAGAAAAGTAGTTCTCAGATTCAAAAAGACATATGCACCCCTCTGGTTCATTGCAGCACTATTTACAATAGCCAAGAAATGGAAGCAACCTACGTGTCCATCAATAGGTAAATGGATAAAGATGTGGTACATATACACAATGGAATACTATTCAGCCATAAGAAAGAAACAAATCTTACCATTTGCAACAACATGGATGGATCTAGAGAGTATTATGCTCAGTGAAATAAGCCAGAGAAAGACAAATACCAAATGATTTCCCTCATTTGTGGGGTATAACAACAAAACAAAACTGAAGGAGCAAAACAGCAGCCCACTCAGAGACTCCAAGAAGGGACTAGTGGTTACCAAAGGAGGGAGGGTGGGAGAGGGCAGGTGGGGAGGGAGGATGAAGGGGATTGAGGGGGATTATAAGTACACATGGTATAGGGAGGATCAAGGGGAAGACAGTGTAGCACAGAAAAGACAAGTAGTGACTCTGTGGCTTCTTACTACACTGATGGACAGTTACTGCAATGGGGTATCGGGGGGACTAAAAAATATGGGTGAATGTAGTAACCACATTGTTTTTCATGTGAAACCTTCATAAGAGTGTATATCAATGATAACTTAATTTTTAAAAATTCTAAAAATTTAAGAATTTTTTTAAAGGCCTAGATGGTACCCTTATGATTTTACTTATTTTAAGCAAGTAACATATTTGTATGACTCAAAATTCAAAAGGAATCTTTTGATGCCTGTTTCCCCAGACACTCAATTCCCCTACACAAAAGTAAAAAATTTTACTACTTTTTCATTAACCCTTTCACCAACACAAATATTTCCCGGCTACTTTCCCCTACCCACTGTAACACAATGGTGTTCTCCTCCACACTATCCATTCTACACCTTGCTTTTCAAGTTGATTTATCTTGGAAGTTTTATTTTAATTAGCAAAACACTCCAAGAATGGCAACTTACAACTTATGGCCATAATTCAGCAAACAGCTATCTTTATAAAGGCACTTAACACCCCGCCCTCAAAAAAGTGCTTAAGTCAACCAGTATTCTTAGTAAACACAAGCATATGAAATAAACTTTGGTAAACTAGAGATTTACATGGGTGACACTATGAAGTAATTGATTACTGGACCAGCCACTCGAAATACTGCATTTACACACTTAAAAAGTAAACACATTGACTATAAGTCCTTCAATGAGTTGAAAGTAATCAACATAATTCACTTAAGGATAGAACTGGGACTACTAAAATATCAATGAAATAAAATACTGTTGAAAATAAAGCTATGTATTGGCTGCATTCCAAGATTAAATTATCTGACCCTTTCCTAAATGTTCTTTGCAACCTAATTTGTGGAAGAAGTTTCCTTCCAGATTTATAAAGGTATTGTTCTTAAAAAAGTGATTTGTTTACATTTACTGTTTTTTTCCTCTAAAACGCTATTACACCTAATTGAAGTGAGGCTTTATTATTCCTTACACATAAAGAGCAGTATTATTTTAACAACATGCATTACTAGAGCAATACAGTTTCTTGTAAGCTTAAACTGAAGTACTAAGAATATTACAGTGAAAAGTCATGGCATATAAAGCAAAGAGACCCTTTGAATTACAAGAGCAGTAACTCACCAACTTTAAGTAATAGGAAATAAAGCATTATAAGTCTTATATTAAGTTTTGCACTGGTACAACTCTATTACAGAAGAAATGTTTCTGGCTGTTGGCAACAATATTAGCTGCAATCTTTCATCAGAATATATGTCAACTATCCTGGAATATATTTTATTCAGTAAAAAGTTATAATCCTTGTTTCACTGTATTATTAGTACAGACAAAATATGACACTATTTCTGCACTGTACCACAAAAATACAAAGTCATTCTTCCATTCAGTGTTTTGGCACTTGAGCAAATACAGAGGTCAGAGTTCATACACATGCTCTGTAAAACCAACTATTACTAATATACTACATTCAATAAATCCGCTAGTATTTGTCATTTTTAAATAATTTTAAAGTATTTTTTTTCTATGTCTAATTGGAAAGATACATAATCACTGTAGACCTAGTGGCATAAGCTCAAGCGCCATCAGACCTACGTCAATTACTCATCACATACTTACAATGCTTAATTTCACAGATCATTAATATTATCAAAGAACATAAAAGAATACAAACAGCATTCCGTATTGGTATGAGACAGGTTGAAAATAATAACCATTTCAGTATGACTTTCTAATCTCCCTGTTAAATCCAGGAAGGAAAAACAATCTGGCATTCTTGCTTATTTGGGTATGGAAAACTACTACTACTGACAGTTTTGACTCAAATTACTAGAACATCCTGAATATCTTTAAATAAGTGAGGCCAATACACAGTATTTAAGTTGGGATAAACCTACTCACTTAATAAGGAGATAAAACAATGTATTTAATCTGGTGAAATCCCATGTTTTTAATAGGGCTGTTTTTCAAAAGTATGAATCAAATTAACTGTGAGGGACATCATAATGAAGTTTCATGACACAACACAACAGAGTCAAAGAGACATTGTCTAAGGAGAGACTCTCTGACCCGTAACTTGTTAACAGTATTTTAAAATAAACTACTCATACACTCCATTATATTTTCCTAGCAAAAAAAAAAATGTTTAAATGCCTTTAATACACAGAACAACTTGTCTTTACTTAGTTAAAAAGCTTTAGATGTCAATACAAAAGAGGCCTAAGAATTGGGGGTAAATGGAAATGACATAATGGTCTAATTGGAATTAATTTCCCATCTCAAGTGAAAATTCCCTTATATCCCACTCAAATAAGATAGTATCCCATTATGTCTCCCCTTCTCTCCCAACACCCAACTAAGAGGGAATAACTCTGAACGTTCTTCTCCTTTCATCAATAAGTAAGGACTTTCATCTTTTCTTCCCTAAAAGGGCAGTGGAGGCCTGACAGACTGTAATTCAGAATACCCTCAAAAGTGCAGGTCTTTGAACAGCGCGGCTCTCCGGATCCAGTTACCACCTTTCCCCTTCCCCCAACCCACTTCCCGGGTTTCCTCAGGCTCGGCCTGCTACCTCCCCGCCCTACAGCCACACTTCCAGCGGGTGCCACTGCCCAGGGGTGTTCTCACCGTGCCGAGCAGTGTCCCCTTCTCCATCTGCCCCCTACACCGTGCTCCTAACCAGACCACCCGCTGCGAGACCGTCCATCCCAGGGCCCCGGGAAGGGAGGGAGGGGAAGGCGGCGGAAGGAGAGAGATACTGCTGCCTCCCCACAGGCAGGAGGGCAGCCGTGAGGAGGGCCACCAGGGTTACGAGAGACGTGGGGGTCGCCCCCGGAAGGGCCCTCCCGCCCGGGCTGAGGTGGGGGATGTCCGGGAGTTCATTTCTGACCTCCTCGCTCTTCAGCACCTCCTTGAACTCCCGCTTGATTCGCTGCACCGCGATGTTGGCCATGTCTCCGCCCGCAGCTGATTCGTACCCGCCTCCTCCGCCACCGCTACGACCACCGCCACCGCCGCCACCTCTTCCTCCACCGCCTCCTCCCTCGACGATTCACACCCAAGCACACGAACGCTGCCACTGCCAACCCGGCCGCCGAGTTCTCACTGTGGAATCACCTCCGCGCCCGGCCACCAAAATGGCGCCGGATCCGCGCATGCGCACGACGCTGATCCGGCCCAGCGGCGCAGCCGCTCTCGTTGTAGCCCCCATACGCCTCAGTGGCGAGCCCGCGACGCGACGCGACGGGCGTCTCTGCTGGAGCTACGGCCGCTTGGCTCCGCCCTGCCAACGTCTGGGGCCTGGAGGGTGCGGCTTCCGCGCTCGACAGTCCTGCCCGGTCTTCTCGGGTCCTCCTCTTTGCCTCCTCCCTTTTTCAAACCAACGTGGTAAGCTTGGGCTTCTAGTACCCGGCGTGTGACTGGAGGCTCCAGTCCAATTTAACGGAGTCATGTGGCCTCTTTCGGTTTGGAGCGCCTCCCTGACTCAGCCAGAGAGCCCGCGGGCTCAATGATACTATGAAAACACTATCCCGGAACTCAGTCTGGCCCATTTTCTCCTGGTGTAGAGCGGTCCGTTTTTGTTCTGAAGCCACTGTAGTACCACTATTTTACTACGATCATTACAGGTACTACAAATCATTGAATTAAGTATTGTCACTGTTGGGTCCCACCACAAGTATTTGAGACGGGTTCTCCATGGACATGCCTGAGATGGATTTAGAAGCCAGATGTGGATTTTTGACTTACTTAGATAATAACGAGCCTCCAAACTAAAACCGAGTGTACATCAAAATCCCTGGGAAGCTTGTTTAAAAATACTGCTGCTGGGCCCCCATCCCTAGAGTATAGGGTGGAAGTAATAATTTGCATTTCTAACGAGTTCCCAGATGACTTTTTTCCTTCTGCAGGTTCAGTGACCACACTACGAGAACCACTACACTAAGACATCTGAAAATAGTTTGTATATTGAAGTGAAAAATGGATAAATAGATGTTTCGGGAATGGGGGCAGCTTTGCTTCTGTAAGCCTAGAGCCAACAATAATGCCTGATGCTTGTAGACAATAAATACTGAATGAATAAATGAGTAAAGATAAGAATGAAATGGTTTAAGTGGAAAGTAAGTTTGAAAGGAAATTTGAAAATGGTTGCTAGGATAAGCAGTTGGCTTTGGTGCTGAGAGGTAATCTGAATACAACATTTTGGAGTAAGTAACAAAGGTATTAGAAGTTTATGTTTCACACACTTCTTTCACCTAACCACTAGTAAAGTATCCTATTAGAAAAATATCATAAATACATAGTCTCACCAAAAATTACTAAATTTGTAGCAGCAGAAAAGGAAATAGCCATTGGTAATGAAACATTCAGTGGAGGCACAAGACAAAAAAAACTCACCACAGGAACAAAGGGAATTTTTATTCCAGCTCTCCTTCATGTCAGCTCTCTTTGCCAACCTTGGTTTCCTCATCTGCCAAATAAGAAAGCTGAATTATATGATCTCTTTTAAGGTTTAACAGTTTAGAAGTCTAAAGCATCATCTGGGAACATTTCCCTCAACAGACTGACATAAATTATAAAAACCCTTCCAGCAGAGCCCCCTAGTGGTCCTCAGAGGAACCAACTATATTTGGATCATGGTACAATGAATTATTGGCATAATGTAAATCATGCAATGCTATATTTATTTATGGTGGTACATTAAAATAATTATTTTGAAGTGTGAAAAAGTTTTGAGTACTTTAAATTGATTACCTTCATTCAGTTCCCAATCTAAATTCTGGAACTTCAGAGAAACTTGAACTCTGAAATCACAGGGAGACAACTTGGAAGTACGGTAATTACTTTGGGGGAGAATTTTGGAAATTTCTAAATGCCCATAATCATTAGCCCTGAAATTCTATTAATATGAATTCATTCTAGAGTCCTTCCAGAGAATGAGGCAGCTGCATATTAACTGACGTGAAACAATTGTCAAGATACGTTTTAAGAGAAAAAAAAGCACTATGCTAAATGCAATGTGGTATCCTGAATTGGACCCTAGAACTGAAAGGGCATAACTAGTGAAATCTTAATAAATTCTGTAGTTGATAATATTTTTTAAATGTTAGTATCTTAAATTTGATATGGAACTATGATTATGTAAGATGTTAAGATCAGTAGAAGTGAGTAAAGACTATACAAGAATATCTGAAGCTTTCCTGTAAATCTACAGTTATTTTTAAAAAGTTTACTAAAAAAGTATTATATAGTCTGGCATAAAGTATTCCACAATATGTGTAAGAGAAGAAAGGAATATATAATGCTTGTGAGTCCATAAAATATCACTGGAGAAATATATAAGAAACTGACAACCATGGTTATCTCTGAGAAAGCAACTTAAGTGCCTTGAGGAAGGCAAAGTGGGAGACTTTTTTTTTATTAAAGTATCATTGATATACAATCTTATGAAGGTTTCACACGAACAATGTTGTGGTTTCAACATTCACCCATATTAAGTCCTCACCCCCCCTATTGCAGTCACTGTCCATCAGTGTAGTAAGATCCTATAGGGTCATTACTTGTCTACTCTGTGCTGTACTACTGTCCCCATGACCTACCTATATTGTGACTGCAAATTATAGTGTCCCTTATTCCTCTTCTCCCTTCCCACCCACCCTCCTCAACCTCTCCCATTTGGTAACCACTAGTCTCTTCTCAGAGTCTCTGATCTGCTGCTATTTTGTTCCTCCACTTTTGCTTTGTTCCTATACTCCACAAATGAGTGAAATCATTTACTACTTATCTTTCTCTGCCTGGCTTATTTCACAGAGCATAATACCCTCTAGCTCCATCCATATTGTCGCAAATGGTAGGATTTGTTTTCTTTTTATGGCTGAATGATACTCCATTGTGTATATGTACCATATTTTCTTAATCCATTCATCTACTGATGGACACTTAGGTTGTTTCCACATCTTCGCTATTGTAAATAGTGCTGCAATAAACATAGGGGTCCATATTTCTTTTCGAATCAGGGATCTTCTTTTCTTCGGGTAAATTCCTAGGAGTGGAATTACAGGGTCAAATGGTATATCTATTTTGAGTTTTTTGAGGAACCTCCATATTGCTTTCCACAATGGTTGAATTAATTTACATTCCCACCAACAGTGTAGGAGGGTTCAAAGTGGGACACTTCACCATGCATCCTGTTGTATATTTTACTTATTCAAAACTAAATTTTTAAAAATGACTTTCTGGTAATGCATATTATAAGCTCTTTACTATCATGATCTAGTTCTGATTGATTACTTCATTAAATAATTAAACAAATATTTATTGAGTGCCTACTATGTGCCAGGGATAAGTGAGGCCCTGGAGACTTACCAGTGACCAAGAGACAAAAAAAAAGAAAAAACCCTGGAATGACAGGTACATTCTAGCAGAAATGGGGAGAGTTCCTCTCAAAGTATAGTCTGCAAACACCTGAGGGTTCCTGAGATGTTTTCAGGAATCAATCTGCAAAGCTTAAATGATTATTATGATAAAACTAAGACATTATTGGCCTTTTTACTGTGTTGACACTTGCACTGATGATGTAAAAGCAATAATGGACAAAAGCCATTTTTACACTAGTAATTTTATTAAAGTGACACACTCACTATTAAAAAATGCCAGTTCACTTTAAAATGCCTTTTATGAAGCAAGAGAAATTATTAGGTTTCTTAAACCTCAGCTTTTCAGTATATCTTCTTACTATTCTGTGTGATACATGGGAAGGATACACAAAGCACTTCTGATTCATACCAAAGTATATGGTAAAGCATGTGTGAAATCAATTGAGTTGCCAGCTGAACTAGTCACTTTTTTTCAGTGGAAACCATTTTTACTTAAAATAAAGATACAGACAATGTTAATTAAAAGTTTGGTATTTGGTAGATATTTTATCAAAAATGAACAAGATGAACTTATACTCAACATAGCCCAGGAGGTCCTAGCCACTGCCATCAGACAAAATAAAGAGCTAAAAAGCACCCAAATTGGCAAGGAAGAAATGAAATTTACTATTTACAGATGACATTATATATAGAAAACCCTAAAGATTCCTCCAGAAAACTATTAGACCTAATAACTTGATTCAGCAAAGTTACACAATACAAAAATAATACACAGAAGACTGTTGTGTTCCTATATACTAACAATGAACTAACAGAGAATTCAGGAGAAAATTCCATTTACAATTGCATTAAAAAAATAAGACACCTAGGAATAATACTAACGAAAGAGGTGAAAGACCAATACTCTGAAAATTATAAGACACTCATGAGAGAAATTCAGACACAAACAAATGGACATCCATTAGTCTCATAGATAGGAAGAATTAATATGGTCAAAATGGCCATCCTGCCCAAAGCAATTTACAGATTCAGAGCAATCCCTGTCAAAATACCAATAGCATTCTTCAGTGAACTAGCAAATAATCCTAAAATTCATATGGAACTACAAAAGACACCAAATAGCCAAAGTCATCCTGAAAAAGAATAACAAAGTTGGGGGCACTGCATTCCCTAACTTTGAACTATACTACAAAGCTACAGTAATCAAAACAACTTGGTGCTGGCACAAGAATAGACCCATAGATCAGTGGAACAGAATAGAGAGCTCAGATACAAGCCCACACATATATGGTCAAGTAATATACAATAAAGGAGCCATAAATATATCATAGTAAAAGACAGTCTCTTCAATAAATGGTCTTAGGAAAACTGGATGTCTATATATAAGAATGAAACTGGATTACTGTCTAACTCCACACAAAAAGTAAACTCAAAATAGATTAAAGATTTGAATGTAAGACATGAAACCATAAAACTCTTAGAGGAAAGCATAGGCAAAAATCTCTTGAACATAAGTATGAGCACATTTTTCGTGGACTCATCTCCCTGGGCAAGGGAAATGAAATAAAAAATGAACAACTAGGACTACATCAAACTAAAAAGCTTCTGTACAGCAAAGGACATGATCATCAGAGAAAAAGGCAGCCTACAATATGGGAGACAGTATTTGTAAATGAGTTATCTGCTAAGGGGTTAACATCCAAGATATATAAAAAACTCGTATGCCCCAACAACAAAAGAACAAATAACCCAATTAAAAAATGGGCAGGAATTACAGACCAATATCCCTGATTAACATGCATGCAAAAATACTCAACAAAATATTAGCAAACCAATTTCAAAAATACATCAAGAGGATCATACACCATGCTCAAGTTGGATTGATCTCAGGGATGCAAGGACAGTACAACATTCAAAAATCCATCAACATCATCCACCACATCAACAAAAAGCAGGACAAAAACCACATGATCATTTCCATAGATGCTGAAAAAACATTCAACAAAATCCAACATTCATTCATGCTAAAAACTCTAAACAAAATGGGTATACAGGGCAAGTACCTCAACATAATAAAGGCCATATATGATAAACCCACAGTCAACATCATACTGAACAGCGAGAAGCTGAAAGATTTTCCTCTAAGATTGGGAACAAGACTTTCCCCACTGTTATTCAACGTAATACTGCAGGTACTATCCACGACAATCAGGCAAAACAAAGAAATACAAGGAATCCAGATTGTCAAAGAAGAAGTTAAACTGTCACTATTTCCAGATGACATGATATTGTACTTAAAAAACCCTAAAGACTCCACTCCAAAAATACTAGAACTAATATCTGAATTCAGCAAACTTGCTGGATACAAAATTAATACACAGAAATCTGTTGGTTTCCTATATACTAACAATGAACTAACAGAAAGAGAAATCAGGAAAATAATTCCATTCACAATTGCATCAAAAAGAATAAAATACCTAGGAATAAACCTAACCAAGGAAGTGAAAGACATATACTCTGAAAACCACAAGACACTCTTAACAGAAATTAAAGAGGAAACTCATTCCATGCTCTTGGCTAGGAAGAATTAATATCGTCAAAATGGCCATCCTGCCCAAAGGAATATACTGATTTGATGCAATCCCTATCAAATTACCAACAACATTCCTCAACAAACTGGAACAAATAGTTCAAAAATTCATATGGAAACACCAAAGATCCCGAATAGCCAAAGCAGTCCTGAGAAGGAAGAATAAAGTGGGGGGGGAATCTCACTCCCCAACTTCAAGCTCTACTTCAAAGCCATAATAATCAAGACAATTTGGTACTGGCACAAGAAAAGAGCCACAGACCAGTGGAAGAGATTAGAAACCCCAGACATTAATCCAAACATATATGGTCAATTAATATTTGATAAAGGAGCCATGGACATACAGTGGGGAAATGACAGCCTCTTCAACAGCTGGTGTTGGCAAATCTGCATGGCTACAAGAGAATGAAAGTGGATCACTGTCTAACCCCATACACAAAAGTAAATTCGAAATGGATCAAAGACCTGAATGTAAGTCATGAAACCATAAAACTCTTAGAAAAAAACATAGGCAAAAATCTCTTAAGACATAAACATGAGTGACTTCTTCATGAACATATCTCCCCAGGCAAGGGGAAAAAAAGCAAAAATGAACAAGTGGGACTACATCAAGCTGAAAAACTGCTGTACAGCAAAGGACACCATCAATAGAACAAAAAGGCATCCTACGGTATGGGAGAATATATTCATAAATGACAGATCCGATAAAGGCGTGACATCCAAAAGATATAAAGAGCTCACGCACCTCAACAAACAAAAAGCAAATAATCCAATTAAAAAATGGGCACAGGCAGCATCTTACTACACTGATGGACAGTGACTGTAATGGGGTTTGTAGGGGGGGACTTGGTGAAGTGGGGAGCCTAGTTAACATAATGTTCTTCACGTAATTGCAGATTAATGATACCAAAAAAAAAAATGGGCAGAGGAGCTGAACAGACAGTTCTCCAAAGAAGAAATTCAGATGATCAACAAACATGTTAAAAGATGCTCCACATCGCTAGTCATCAGAGAAATGCAAATTAAAACCACAATGAGATATCACCTCACACAAATAAGGACCTCCACCATCCAAAAGACAAACAACAAATGTTGGCGAGGTTGCGGAGAAAGGTGAATCCTCCTACACTGCTGGTGGGGATGTCAATTAGTTCAACCATTGTGGAAAGCAGTATGGAGGTTCCTCGAAAAGCTCAAAATAGAAATACCATTTGACCAAGGAACCCACTTCTAAGAATTTACCCCAAGAATGCAGCAGCCCAGTTTGAAAAAGACAGATGCACCCGTATGTTTATCACAGCCCTATTTACAATAGCCAAGAAATGGAAGCAACCTAAGTGTCCATCAGTACGTGAATGGATAAAGAAGATGTGGTAGATTAAAGATGGTGGCGTGAGAGGAGAAACAGAGGCTTCCTCCTAAAACTGGATACAATTAGAAAATTTAATTGGCGCAACTAATCCTGAGAGAGCAACAGGAAAGAGGACAGCGCCAGACTGCACACACCTGGAGAAAAGAGCAGACCTCACCGAACGGGGTAACGTACCAGAGCTGTGGCTCCACGGGACCCGAGCCCCTCCCCCACCCCACCTCACTGGCGGGAGGAAGCGAAAGAGAGCAGAGAAGGAGTGGAAGGCTTGGGACTGCTGAATACCTAGCTCCGGAGATCGGCGCTGGGAGCACTAACCTACATTTCATGGTGCTTTCATGAGACTCGCATGACTACCGGGTGGCAAGGTAATACAGGCAGAGTTCCTGGGAAGACTGGGATTCCAGCCGCTTGTGGAAAGCAGGGATCCATATCTGGCTGCTCTGGGACAAAAACATACCTGTGTGACTGGCCCACCGGCTCAGACAGTGGAGACAGGCACAGCAGCCAGGAGGCGGGGAACAGCTCTTTCCTCCCCCCAGGCACCAGTACCGCTCCCCTGTGACCCCAGACATTGCTTCAGGGGCTGACCACCTCCAGAGAATACAGCTTCTAGACACTAGAGGTCGCCATATACAAACATGAAATGCCAAAGGAACCTTGTCCAGAGTAAAATTATTAATACAACTCCCGAGAAAGATTTAAATGATATGGACCTCGTGACTCTTCCTGAAAGGGAATTCAAAATAAAAATAATCAACATTCTAATGGAGGTACAGAAAGACATCCAGGAACTCAGGAATGAATTCAGGTCGGAGATCCAGTCGTTGAAGAGCACGATGGAGGGTATTAAAAGCAGGTTGGATACAGTGGAGGAAACAATAAATGAAATAGAAACTAGAGAAGAGGAAGACAAAGAAGCTGAGGCACAGAGAGAAAAAAGGATCTCTTAGAATGAAAGAATATTGAGAGAACTGTGTGACCAATCCAAGCGGAACAATATCTGCATTATAGGGATACCAGAAGAAGAAGAAGAGAGAGAAAGGTATAGAAAGTGTCATTGAGGAGGTATTTGCTGAAAACTTCCCCAATCTCGGGAAGGAGATAGTCTCTCAGGCCATGGAGATCCACAGATCTCCCAACACAAGGGACCCAGGGAAGACACCACCAAGACACATAGTAATTAAAATGGGAAAGATCAAGGATAAGGACAGACTGTTAAAAGCAGTCAGAGGCAGACATAAGATCACATACAAAGGAAAGCCCATCAGGCTAACATCAGACTTCTCAGCAGAAACCTTACAGGCCAGAAGGGAGTGGCATGATGTCTTTAATGCCATGAAGTAGAAGGGCCTGGAGCCAAGATTACTTTATCCGGCAAGATTATCATTTAAATTTGAAGGAGGGATTAAACAATTTCCAGATAAGCAAAAGCTGAGAGAGTTTACCTCCCACAAACCATCTCTGCAGTCTATTTTGGAGGGACTGCTATAGATGGAAGTGTTCCTAGGGTTGGATAGCTGTCACCAGAGGTAGTAAAACCATGGAAGGGAGGGTGGAGCAGCTGATTGTGAGGTAAATGCAAAATTAAATTGACTATCCCAGAGTCAATCAAGGGATAGACAAAAAGTACCGAATTTGATACCTATAAATAAAAAATGAAGGAGGTAGAAAAGAAGGAGAAATAGAAAAGAACCTTTACATTGTGTTTGTAACAGCATACTAAGTGAGTTAAGTTAGACTCTTAGATAGTAAGGAAAGTAACCTGGAACCTTTGGTAAGCACGAATCTAAAGCCTGAAATGGTAGTAAGTACATCCTATCGATAATCACCCTAAATGTAAATGGACTGAATTCACCAATCAAAAGACATCGAGTCACTGAATGGATAAAAAAACAAGACCCATCTATATGCGGCTTACAAGAGACTCACCTCAAAACCAAAGACATGCACAGACTAAAAGTCAAGGGATGGAAAAATATATTTCATGCAAACAATAGGGAGAAAAACGCAGGTGTTGCAGTACTAGTATCAGACAAAATAGACTTCAAAACAAAGGTAGTAACAAGAGATAAAAAAGGACATTACATAATGATAAAGGGCTCAGTCCAACAAGAGGATATAACCATTATAAATATATATGCACCCAACACAGGAGCACCAGCATATGTGAAACAAATACTAACAGAACTAAAGGAAGAAATAGAATGCAATGCATTCATTTTAGGAAACTTCAACACACCATTCACTCCAAAGGACAAATCCACCAGACAGAAAATAAGTAAGGACACAGAGGCACTGAACAACACACTAGAACAGATGGACCTAATAGACATCTATAGAACTCTACACCCAAAAGCAACAGGATACACATTCTTCTCAAGTGCACATGGAACATTCTCCAGAATAGACCACATACTAGGCCACAAAAAGAACCTCAGTAAATTCCAAAAGATTGAAATTCTACCAACCAACTTTTCAGACCACAGAGGTATAAAACTAGAAATAAATTGTACAAAGAAAGCAAAAAGGCCCACAAACACATGGAAGCTTCACAACACACTTCTAAATAGTCAATGGATCAATGACCAAATTAAAATGGAGATCCAGCAATATATGGAAATAAATGATAACAACAACGCAAAGCCCCAACTTCTGTGGGACGCCATGAAAGCCGTCTTAAGAGGAAAGTATATAGCAATCCAGGCATATTTAAAAAAGGAAGAACTAACCCAAATGAAGTGTCTAACATAAATTATCAAAATTGGAAAAAGAAGAACAAATGATGCCTAAAGTCAGCAGAAGGAGGGACATAATAAAGATCAGAGAAGAAATAAACAAAATTGAGAAGAATAAAACAATAGAAAAAATCAATGAAACCAAGAGCTGGTTCTTTGAGAAAATAAACAAAATAGATAAGCCTCTAGCCAGACTTATTAAGAGAAAAAGAGAATCAACACACATCAACAGAATCAGAAAAAAGAAAGGAAACATCATGATGGACACAACAGAAATACAAAGAATTATTAGAGACTACTATGAAAGCCTATATGCTAAGAAGCTGGAAAACCTAGGAGAAATGGACAACTTCCTGGAAAAATACAACCTTCCAAGAATGACCAAGGAAGAAATACAAAATCTAAACAGACCTATTACCAGCAAAGAAATTGAAACAGTAATAAAAAAAATTACCCAAGAAAAAAAAACGCGGGCCAGATGGATTTACCTCGGAATTTTATCAGACATACAGGGAAGACATAATACCCATTCTCTTTAAAGTTTTCCAAAAAATAGAAGAGGAGGGAATACTCCCAAACTCATTCTATGAAGCCAACATCACCCTAATAACAAAACCAGTCAAAGACCCCACGAAAAAAGAAAATTACAGACCAATATCCCTGATGAATGTAGATGCAAAAATACTCAATAAAATATTAGCAAACCGAATTCAAAAATATATCAAAAGGATCATACATCGCGACCAAGTGGGATTCATCCCAGGGATGCAAGGATGGTACAACATTTGAAAATCCATCAACATCATCCACCACATCAACAAAAAGAAAGACAAAAACCACATGATCATCTCCATAGATGCTGAAAAAGCATTCGACAAAATTCAACATCCATTCATGATAAAAACTCCCAACAAAATGGGTATAGAGGGCAAGTACCTCAACATAATAAAGGCCATATATGATAAACCCACAACCAACTTCATACTGAAAAGAAGCTGAAAGCTTTTCCTCTGAGATCAGAACAAGACAGGGATGAACACTGTCCCTACTGTTATTTAACATAGTACTGGAGGTCCTAGCCATGGCAATTAGACAAAACAAAGAAATACAAGGAATCCAGATTGGTAAAGAAGAAGTTAAACTGTCACTATTTGCAGATGACATGATATTGTACATAAAAAACCCTAAAGACTCCACTCCAAAACTACTAGAACTGATATCAGAATACAGCAAAGTTGCAGGATACAAAATTAACACACAGAAATCTGTGGCTTTCCTATACACTAGCAATGAACCAATAGAAAGAGAAATCAGGAAAACAATTCTATTCACAATTGCATCAAAAAGAATAAAATACCTAGGAATAAACCTTACCAAGGAAGTGAAAGACGTATACCCTGAGAAGTATAAGACACTCTTAAGATAAATTAAAGAAGACACTAACAAATGGAAGCTCATCCTATGCTCTTGGCTAGGAAGAATTAATATCGTCAAAATGGCCATCCTGCCCAAAGGAATATACTGATTTGATGCAATCCCTATCAAATTACCAACAACATTCCTCAACAAACTGGAACAAATAGTTCAAAAATTCATATGGAAACACCAAAGATCCCGAATAGCCAAAGCAGTCCTGAGAAGGAAGAATAAAGTGGGGGGGGAATCTCACTCCCCAACTTCAAGCTCTACTTCAAAGCCATAATAATCAAGACAATTTGGTACTGGCACAAGAAAAGAGCCACAGACCAGTGGAAGAGATTAGAAACCCCAGACATTAATCCAAACATATATGGTCAATTAATATTTGATAAAGGAGCCATGGACATACAATGGGGAAATGACAGCCTCTTCAACAGATGGTGCTGGCAAAACTGGACAGCTACATGTAAGAGAATGAAACGATCACTGTCTAACCCCATACACAAAAGTAAATTAGAAATGGTTCAAATACCTGAATATAAGTCATGAAACGATAAAACTCTTAGAAAAAATCGTAGGCAAAAATCTCATGGACATAAACATGAGTGACTTCTTCATGAACATATCTTCCTGGGCAAAGAGAACAAAAGCAAAAATGAACAAGTGGGACTATATCAAGCTGAAAAGCTTCTGTACAGCAAAGGACACCATCAATAGAACAAAAAGGTACCCTACAGTATGGGAGAATATATTTGTAAATGACAGATCCGATAAAGGCTTGACATCCAAAATATATAAAGAGCTCACACACCTCAACAAACACAAAGCAAATAATCCCATTAAAAAATGGGCAGAGAAGCTGAACAGACAGTTCTCCAAAGAAGAAATTCAGATGGCCAACAGACACATGAAAAGATACTCCACATTGCTAGTTATCAGAGAAATGCCAATTAAAACCACAATGAGATATCACCTCACACCAGTAAGGATGGCTACCATCCAAAAGACAAACAACAACAAATGTTGGAGAGGTTGTGGAGAAAGGGGAACCCTCCTGCACTGCTGGTGGGAATGTAAATTAGTTCAACCATTGTGGAAAGCAGTATGGAGTTTCCTCAAAATGCTCAAAATAGACTTACCATTTGACCCAAGTATTCCACTTCTAGGAATTTCCCCTAAGAATGCAGCACTCCAGTTTGAAAAAGGCAGATGCACCCCTATGTTTATCACAGCACTATTTACAATAGCTAAGAAATGGAAGCAACCTAAGTGTCCATCAGTAGATGAATGGATAAAGAAGATGTGGTACATATACACAATGGAATATCATTCATCCATAAGAAGAAAACAAATCCTACCATTTGCAACAACATGGATGGAGCTAGAGGGTATTATGCTCAGTGAAATAAGCCAGGCAGAGAAAGACAAATACCAAATGATTTCACTCATATGTGGAGTATGAGAACAAAGGAAAAACTGAAGGAACAAAACAACAGCAGAATTACAGAACCCAAGAATGGACTAACAGTTACCAAAGGGAAAGAGACTGGGGAGAATGGGAGGGTAGGGAGGGATAAGGACAGGGATGAAGAAAGGGGGTATTATGATTAGCATGTATAATGTGGGGGGTGGGGGAAAGGGGAGGACTGTGCAACACAGAGAAGACAAGTAGTGATTCTACAACATCTTACTATGCTGATGGACAGTGACTATAATGGGGTTTGTCGGGTGGACTTGGGGTAGGGGACAGTCTAGTAAACATAATGTTCTTCATGTAATTGTAGATTAATGGTAACAAAAAAAAGATGTGGTACATATACACAATGGAATATTATTCAGCCATAAGAAGAAAAAAATCCTACCATTTGCAACAACATGGATGGAGCTAGAGGGTATTATGCTCAGTGAAATAAGCCACGTGGAGAAAGACAAGTACCAAATGATTTCACTCATCTGTGGAGTATAAGAACAAAGAAAAAAGTGAAGGAACAAAACAGCAGCAGAATCACAGAACCCAAGAATGGACTAACAGTAACCAAAAGGAAAGGGGCTTGGGAGGATGGATGGAAAGGGAGGGATAAGGGGGGAGGGGGAGAAAGGGGGCATTATGATTAGCATGTATAATGTGGGTGGGGAGCACAGGGAGGGCTGTGCAACACAGAGAAGACAGGTAGTGACTCTACAGCATCTTACTACACTGATGGACAGTGACTGTAATCGGGTTTGTAGGGGGGGATTTGGTGATGGGGGAGTCTATTAAACATAATATTCCTCATGTAATTGTAGATTAATGATACCAAAATAAAAAAAGTAAAAACAACAACAAAAAACACAATGTTGACATAAAAAAAAAATGGCCAGAGACTTGAACAGACATTTTTCCAAAGAAGAAATACAGATGCCCAACAAGCACATGAAAAGATACTCCACATCATTTATCATCAGGGAAATGCAAATCATAAGAGATATCACCTTTCACCAGTTAGAATAGCCACTTTCCAATAGACAGGAAATAACAAGTGCTGGCAAGTATGTGGCAAAATGGGAACTTTTCTACCCTGTTGGTGGAAATGTCAATTGGTGCAGCCACTGTGGAAAGTAGTATGGAATTTTCTCAAAAATTGGAAATAGAAATAACCATATGACCCAACAATTACACTTCTAAGAATTTGCCTCAGAAAACAAAATCCCTGAATGGAAAAGATATATGCACCACTATGTTTACATTGTTTACAATAGCCAAGTTATGGAAGCAACCAAAATGTCCATCAATAGATGAATGGATAAAAAAGACATGGTACATATACACAGTGGAATATTTTTCAGTCATAAACTAGAGGGTATTATGCTCAGTGAAATAAGCCAGGTTGAGAAAAATAAATACCATATAATTTCACTTATTTTTGGAATATAAGAATAACAAAACAAAATGAATGAAATAGTAGACTCATAGACACTGAGAAGAGACTCGTCGTTACCATGGTGGTGGGGTTGGGGTGAGTGGGTGGGAAGGGTGAGTAGGATAAAAAGGTGCAAAAACTCTCAATTATAATATAAGTTGGTCACAGGAATGGTAGTACAGCATGAAGAATATAGCCGATGATTCTGTAACATCTTTCTATTTTGACAGTAACTACACTAGTGGGGGTTAAATTTCCTGTTCTTCTACAGGCAGAGCTAATATGGGTAACTGTTGAACTATTGTGTTGTATACTTGAAACTATTATAAGATTGTATGTCAATGATATTTCAAAAAAAATGAATGAGGTGAGACTGTCACTTCAAAGAAACTAACAGATAGAATTTGTTGCCAATGATAAAATTCAAACTTTCAGCTAAAAAATTAGTTTTAGAAAACATACTCGCCACTGTGACTTGACAGCTTCCTAGTACATTTAAAGGGCATTTTTTGACTAATATCACTAAAGTGATATTAACAAATGTGATTGCTTGAAATTGTATGATGAAATGTGTCAACATTTGGATGATATGCGTCCAAATATTTCCCAAATGACCAATGCTGATGTTACAAAATCATGCATGGGTTACACATCCATCCATTCAAGGTTTAAAACAGACCGATGGATTTTAGTGTAACAGAGTACAAAAAGTTCATTGATAACATTTCAGATTGCACGTTACAACTAGCCTTTAAGAAAATACCATTTGTCTAGATTTAGTGTAATATTAAAGAAGAATAACCGCAGTTATCTGGGATAGATATTAAAATATTCCTTCCCTTTCCAACTGCATATTTGTATAAGACTGGATGTTTTTCATATATGTGAACCAAAACAACATATGCAATATATTGAATGCAGAAGCATATGTGAAAATCCAGCTGTGTTGTATTAAGCCAGGCATTAAAGAGATTTCATTTTGAAATTAGTTATTTTTCACTAAAGATATTTATGTAAGCATATAATGGGCTTATTATAGTTTTTTATTAATAAATGTTTTAATAAACTCAGTTTTAATTTCTAACATGATGTTGCTTAATCCACATGAACAAATATTTTTGGGAACCCTCAATATTTTCAAAGAATATAAGAGTCCTGAGTACATTTGAGTGTACTCTACTACTTAGACACAAGGGTTAGATCTAAAGAGTCACACACTTTAAGAATATATAATTTACATAAACATTATGTATGTGAAGGTTGTAAAATTGTTTTTAGATTAGTGGAGGAATATTAATTTGGTAATTCTTCTGTTGTCCCTAACAAAACAATGTGTTTTGATAAGTTGATTTATATTTTTAAAAATGCAGCAAGGCATAATAATGCTTTGCTGACCTCTGATAATAATCACTAACATTCAGTGTGCAAGTCTTCCTTTTTGTAGCTCCTGTTAGTTACTATTACTGTTCTTCAGATTCAAATTTCCTGTTCTTCTACAGGCAGAGCTAATTTTTTTTCCTGTAACCCTTCCCTCACCTTGTGTTTTTTTTTCCAGCTTTCTTTATCTCACCACTGCCTGTTCTACCCAAGCCTCTCATTTAACTCTCTTTTTAAAAATACCCTGTCATATGTCTGAGATCTTTTTGTATTTTTTTTCTCTCATAGTTCTGCCCTTCTCATCTTGTTAGCTTTTCTCCCCTACCCACCCCAGCTGGAATGAGGACCTCTAGCAGTAAGAGTGGACAGTAGCATTTAGATCCACAATTGAACTTCTAAACTGAGCTCTAGGCCAGTGGGCACCACAGTATTGATTGTAATGCACACTATATTATTCCAAACTTAGAGACTAGATCAGAACTCCCACCACTGTGGCTTTCAGTATTTCTGCAGCATGGAATGGAGAGCTGTTTTAATAGTACAGAATACGTTTCCTTGTCTGAAGTTACTGATGAGGTTCCTATCAGGCACAAAAGTTCTTTGGGTGGGAGCTTTTCTTGGAGACTCCATAATTCCACTCTGCACAAGGAATATGCAGCAATAACCGACGTGGCTATAGGGTCTTCACACCAGACATTCAAGATACCTGCCCCGTTTCTAGTAGACTGCCTTTTGCTGACTGTCCCAACTGTTTTTGCTGAGTTGGTTAATTCCTCCCTGTCCTCTACTTTTAAAGCCTAGAATTACTGGAGCGCATTGCAGATTCCAATCCTCCAGAAGCCACTCTTCAAAATCCTCTCCCTTTGGTTGTCTCAAAGACCATTGACTGGCCAACATGGGAACTTCCACTAACTAAATTCCACAGCCAGCTTCTACCTACTCAACCCTTCAATTATGTCAAATTATTTTTCATTCATTTAGAGCACAGATTTTCATAAATCACATAAGCCTCAGTAAGTCGGCCAGATATTCTTCATTTCTTCGTTCAAATCTACTCTCCAATGTTCTTTACCTCTGTGCCCCTAGATTCTGGAAGTATAATCTACAAGGTTGTCTCTTCATCAAGAAGACTTCCTTCACTTCTGAATTCTAGATGGGTGTGGCCAGTGGGAAGCTCTAGCAGGAGATAAGGCCAGTGGTTATCAATGCTGCATTTCCCTGCACAAAGCTGCAATTCCTGTCCAGTAGCTTGCCCCCCTTCAGCTGCAGCTACAGCTACTTCTATGGTTCTTGCAGGATTTTGGTAATCTTGCTCCCTTTATGCCTTCAAGCCTGGAGGTGCCAAGAACTCCCTACTGTTGTTAGCCTTTATCAGCTTCCTTTAACTTTTGCAAATAGTCTCTTCGACAGACTCAGCTGATTAACCACCTGCTTCCTGCCAAGACCTTGTCTAATACATCGAGATACAACCATAATTTCTTACTCTCCTGTATTTGCTATTATTGAGGAAAATTACCACTCTGTACTGTTCTATGGTCTCTGTATCAGGATTACTTATAGGAGCTCAGTGTTACAACTTTCCCCACTAGAGTGAAGACTGAAGAGCCAACTGAGATTAACCACTGCAGGTATTGCCCTATGAATAGTAGATAAATCTTTCCCTTTCTTGGTGCTCCCTGCAATGGAGATTCACACCCACTTTCACCTCTCTATAGCTAAGCATTCAACTGTGACATGCTAGAGAATCTCCTTTCCAAAGAGAACAATCCAGCTTTAAGTTCCTCTTCCCAGAGGTTTAGGGAAGCAGATGCACAAGAATTCCCCCTGTGTCCTCTAAAGTATACCATGACGTAGGCACTCTCAGCAGACCCTGCAGAGGCTAGGCTTCTCCGCACAAGAGAGGTGTAACAAAAAGCATAATCCAAAGTAGCAGGAGACATAAACATCTCAGCAAAAGCACTGTGCTCAGAATTTGATGCAACTACATTTTATCCTCCTTTTTATGGTTTTGATGTATTAACAATATGAATTTTTATACATTTTTAACATATTAGCATGATATTTTATCAGCCTTAGGAAGGAGGTTAGTTTTAAAGAAAAATAGTTTAAGTAGAATTTGGTAATTTATTATTCCACAGTTTTGTATATTTGATTAAAGAAGGTAATATTCTCATATTTTGCATCTGAAAAGTGCAGGAAAGCACTTAGACGCTATAAAAATTAGAGTTTCAAATATGTCTAGACTAGTATATAGACCAAGAACACTTGCTATTAAATAGAATTATTTTTTAAAAGCAACAAAATCTTATTCTTCACACTAGACAATTAGATTTTTAGACTTCTGTTGTTATATAAAACTAAGTACCAAGGCTTTCCATACAATCTCTCAGTAGGCTTCCTTGCAACACCTCATCCCAAGCTTTTCATTTTTTTAAACTGTAGTAAATATATATACAATAAAATTTATCGTTTTAACAATTTTTAAGTGTACTATTCAATGCCATTAAGTATACTCACATTTTTGTATAACCATCACTATAATCATCCCAAAATGAAACTCTATACCCATTAAAAAATAATTTTCCATTCTTCCTTCTTCTCAGCCTCTGGTATCCAATATTTTACTTTCCATCTCTATGAATTTGACTATTCTACATACCTCATAAAAAGATTTAAATACTTCAAAATTCCAAGAAAAAAAGGGAACATTTTGAGGGCTTACTTAGGGTTAGGCATGTTTCCAGGTGCTTCAGACATGTAATGAAGTTATTAAAATGTAAATTGACTATTTATTTATTAAATAAGGTATCATTGATATACAATCTTACGAAGGTTTTGCATAAGCAACATTGTGGTTTCAACATTCACCCATATTATCAACTCACCCCCTCCACCCCACTGCAGTCACTCTCCGTCAGCATAGTGAGATGCTATAGAGTCATTACTTCTCCATGCTATACTGCCTTCCTAGTGACCTACCCATATTATGAGTGCTAATTTTAATGCCCCTTAATCCCTTTCTCCCTCCCTCATAAATTAACTTTTAATCTCACAATAACCTTATTTTGCAGATGCAGAAACTGAAATATAGCAAGTAAAGTAACTTGCTCAACAGAAAATTAAATACTAGGTAACAGAAAGAGATGAGATTCCCACAGGTCTTCTGACTCCAGAGCCTACACACTCAACTTCAATGCTCAAATAACAATGATCAGAAAACAGCACAAAATTATAATTATTTTTAGATGTTATGACTGTTTACAAAAGGGAAAATATCAACTAAAAAATTTAGAAATATTGAGTTCAGGAAAATAGCTGATTATAAGGAAATTATATTTAAAAACTTTTCCTTCATACTCATACAAAAGCAATTAGAAAGTATAGTAGGATTTATCCGTTATACCTCAATAAAGTTGAGAAAAAGTTGGCTTTCTTAAAAAAAGAGGAAAGTATAGTGGATAAAAGATTCTCTTCACATTGGCAGTCTATTCATGAAAAATCATCCAAAACCTGGAAATAAAGAAAAAAATGATTAATGGCCTTTTACTATACTGGAACATTAAAAAGTTAGTAGACTTTATTTTTAGAGCAGCTTTAAGTTTAAAGAAAAACAGAGAGTTCCCATAAACACCTTGCATTAGTGTGGCATATTTATCATTAATGAACTAATATTGATACAATATTATTAACCAAAGTCCATAGTTTGCATTAGAGTTCAATCTTTGTGCATATTTGGGTTTTGACAAATGCATAATATCATGTATCTGCTATTACAGTATCATACAAAATAGTTTCACTGGCCTAAAAAATCCTCTGTGCTCTACCTATTCATCCATTTCACTCCTCCACCTCCTCCTGCTCCTAGCAATTTCTAATCTTTTTACTGTTTTCGGACTGTCGTATAGTTAGAATCATACGAAATTTAACCTTCTCAAACTGGCTTCTTTCACTAAGCAATATGCATTTAAGAGTCCTCTGTGTCTTTTCCTGTCTTGATAACTATATTTTAATTGCTGAATAATATTCTGTTGCATGGATATGCCATAATTTATCCATTCATCTTCTAAAGGAAGGTTGCTTCCAGTTTTTGACAATTATGAATAAAACTTCTATAAACATTTATGTGCAGGTTCTTGTGTGGACATAAGTTTTTTTTTAATTGAACTATAGTTGATATAAAATATTATATTGGTTTCAAGAATACATCATAGTGATTTGATAGTTATATATATTATTAAATGCTCACTCCAACTAGTGAGTTACAGTCAACATAGATGTTACAGAACTATTGACTCTATTCTCTATTCTTCTGACTTTCATCCCTATGACTAATTTATACTATGAGATATTGTGCCTATTTTTCCCCTTCACCTATTTTATTCACCCACCCCAACCCCTCCCCCATGATAACCACCAGTCACATCTCAGTGTCTATGAGTCTATTGCTATTTTGTTCATTTTGTTTTTAGATTTCACATATAAGTGAAGTCATGGACATAAATTTTTAACTCATTTGGGTAAATACCTAAAAACATAATTGCTGAGTTTTATGGTAAGACTATATTTAGTTTTGTCAGAAACTACCAAACTGTCTCCCGTTTTGTATTACCACCAGCAAGGATTGAGAAATTTCTGTTGCTCTGCATCCTCATCAGCATTTGGTATTGTCATCATTTGGGATTTTAGCCATTCTAATTGTACATCTCATTTTAATTTGCAATTCCCTAATGACATTGACATTAACATCTTTTATATCCTTATTTGCCATCTGTATATTTTCTTTGGTGATATGGCTGCTAAGATCTTTTGCCCAGCTTTTAATTGAGTTGTTTGCTTGCTTATTGATTTATTTTAGTAGTTCTTTATATATTTTAGATACAAGTGCGACATCAGATATGTAATTTACAAAATTCTCCCAGCTTATGGCTTGTCTTTTCATTCTCTTAATAGTGTGTTTTTCAGAGCAAAAGTTTAAATTTTAGGTTAGTCCAACTTGTCAATATTTTTCTTTCATAGATCACACTTTTGGTGTGTACCTAATCATTTATATTTTCTCCTATGTCATTTGCTCAAAGTTTTATAGTTTTGTGTTTTACAGTGACATCTATAGCTGTTTTGAGTTATTTTTTCTGAGACATTCATTTTTTGCATATGTATATCTAGTTATCCAGCACTCTTTGTGTAAAGACTATCCTTTCTCTTGGATTGCCTTTGTTACTTATCAAAGATAAGTTTCCTGTGTATACCCTTTATACAAATATACATATTTTCACATATATCTACATGTGTCTATTTCTGCCCATTGATCTATTTGTCTCTTCTTTCACCACTACCACAGTGTCTTAACTATTGTAGCTTTATAGTAAATGGTGAAGTCAGCTTGTGTTATCCCTCCAACTTGGTTCTTCTTTTTCAGTATTAGGTTAGCTAATCAGTGCTAGAGCAATTATAATTACCTGCCCAAGGGTTATCTTATTCAGAAATTATAACTCTGACCAAAAATTGATTAGGGACAAGATATTTTCAAATTCTGTAATAGTTGGGCTTAATTTATAGAAATAAACAGGGTGCAGTGATTTTTTTCTTTCTGTTTGGGTATAAGCCCAAAGGTTATATTTCATTGTCTTTTAGGACACTGACTGGTTTTGTATCTAATTTAGCAATTCTATTTCAGCATTCCTTTTCCCACTAACTATATATTTCTAGTTTTCCTTTTCTGAATGAGCTCAGAATTTTACTGATTTTCTTATTAATTAATAAAACTTTGACATGAATTCACTATTTTCATAATACTTTAAAAGTCAATTAAGAATTATCTTTTAAGAAACAAATCTAAAAACAATTAACAATAAATATAACAATTATGTAGCACATAACTTAAAAAAATGAAACTACTGAGAAAACATGAATAAAAAGAGGCATTTCTCTGCTGGAAGACCAAAAATTTTAAAGATTTCTGCATTTCCCCAAAATAATTTATGTACATTTAATGCAATTCCAACTAAAATCCCAAGGGAATTTTTTTTTCCACAAATGACTCATTTCATTCAATATCTAAGAATACTTTAAAAAAGAAAGACACTATTAGATATGAAACATACTTTAAAGTTAAGAATCGAGCATTTATAAAGATTCAATATGTGATCAAGTGTGGCATTTCAAACAGGTAGAGCAGTGGTGAATTGTTTAGTAAGCAGTGTTAGGATAATTTGGGGAAAGCAACCTTATCTTCTACCCAAAAATGTGCACCATGTATAATAACTATGCTATTCTATTTACTGCTTCCCAAACATGTGATTCTATCTATTTTTATGCTTCCATGCCTTTGTACATGCTGTTCTCTCTGCCTGGAATAAATTCTCTCACCTCATCCATTTACTGAAATCCTATTCTTTCAAGATCCAATTAAACATTTGAGAAACTTTCCTTCCTTATCAAAACAAACTCACCCTCTTTTTTGTATCACTGTATTTACCATATGTATCTACTATCATATTCATCATGTTCTATTATGATTATTTATTTATATTTCTATACTCTACTAGGCTGTGAGCATCTTATGGCCAGGCACCATGTCTTTTCACTGTTGTATTTTATATCTAGTGCAAGGTGCTTCATAATGGGTGCTCAATAAATTTTTTCAAATTAATGAAATTAAATATGACAGTGCTTTGACTAAAATGAAGTGATGAATACATAAATTGCCATCATAAGCCTGTGTGGTAGTCATGAGCATGGGATTTGACATCAAATGGCCTGTTTGAATCTCATCTTCCCACTTATTATCTATGTGGTCTTAGGTAAATGAGCTAGCCTCTCTGTACTTCAGTTTCCCAATCTGAAACAGTTACAATAGTAACTACCTCATATATGATTGCTATGAACTCTTTTTTTATTAAAGTGTTGTTGATACACACCCTTATGTTGGTTTAAAATGTACAACACAGTGGTTCAACAGTTACCCATATTATCAAATCTTTACCTCCTCTAATGTGCTTACTATCAATGTAGAAAAATGTTACAAACTTATTGACTCTGTTCTCCTATACTACTGTCCCTGTGAATAACTTATATTGTGATTATGAATTATTGTGCCCTTCTGTCCCCCTCACCAAACCCCTCCCCCTTGGTAACCATTACTCTGTTCTCAGTATCTATGAGGCTACTGCTGTTTTGTTCCTTCTGTTTGGCTCTGTTTTTATATTTCCCAAATTAGTGAAATAATTTGGTATCTGTCTTCCTCTGCCTGGCTTATTTCACTGAGCATAATACCCTCTAGCTCAATCCATGTTGTTGCAAATGACACTATTTCTCTTCTTTTTATGGGTGAATATTCCACTGTGTATATATACCACATTTTCTTTGTCCATTCATCTACTGATGGACACTTAGGTTGCTTCCATATCTTGGCCATTGCAAATACTCTGGTGAAAAATATAGGGGAGCATACATCTCTTCAAAACAGGGATTTTGTTTTCTTAGGGTAAATTCCTAGAAGTGGAATTACTGAATTGAATGGTATTTCTATTTTTACTGTTTTGAGGAACCTCCATACCGCTTTCCAGAGCAGTTGTACCAATTTACATTTCTACCAACAGTGTAGGAGGGTTCCCTTTCCTCTGCATCCTTGCCAGCATTTGTTGTTTCTTGTCTTTTGGATAGTGGCCATTCTAACTGGTGTGAGATGCTGTCTCATTGTGGTTTTAATTTGCATTTCCCTGATGATTAGTGATGTAGACCATATTTTCATGTTCCTGTTGTCCATTTGTATTTCTTCCTTGAAGAAATGTCTTTTCAGGTCCTCTACCAATTTCTTAATTGGACTATTTGCTTTTTGGTGTTGAGGCATATGAGTTCTTTATATATTTTGGATGTTAACTCCTTATCAATTGAGTCATTTATGAATATATTGTCCCATACTGATGCCTTCTGCTGATATTTCTTTTGATGTACAGCAGCTATTGAGTTTGATATAGACCCACTTGTTAATTTTTTTTATTTTTTTACCCTTGACTGAGGAGATGTGTCCAGAAAACAATGGCTCATGCTTATATTGAAGAGATTTCTGCCTATGTGTTTGTCTTAAATGGATTACAACCTCAGGCAAGTTCACTATGGATTCAGTGTGAACAAAGAAATGACAGTAAAACGTTTTTGGGGTGAAAGGGTTTATTACCTAGCTTGTTCTCCCAGTGGTAGGTCGAGCACTAGCATCCCTGCCACCACCCAGAACATGGGTCAGGCTCTCTATATAGAGCAATAATAGCTTATTGCCTACGGGTGTGGAGGTAGTAGCCTAGCAACAGGCCAGTTACATCATCAAGTGGTTTAAGTTCAGTGAGGATCCTGGCCATAGGCACCCCAACTTCCCCACAGTATTCCTAAGAGTTTATGGTTTCATGACTTATATACACGTCTTTGATCTATTTGGAGTTTACTTTTGTGTTTGGAGTAGGACAATAATCCAGTTTCATTCCCTTACATGTAGTTCCAGTTTTGCCAGCACCAGTTGTTGAAGAGGCTGTCTTTTACCCATAGTATACTTTTTTTTCCTTTGGTATCATCAATATACAATTACATGAGCAACCATGTGGTTACTACATTCCACCCATTATCAAGTCCCCACAACATACCCCATTACAGTCACTGTCCATCAGCATAGTAAGATGCTGTCGAGTCACTCCTTGTCTTCTCTGTGCTATACTGCCTTCCCCGTGCTCCACACTACATTATGTGTGCTAATTGTAATGCCCCTTATTCCCCTTATCTCTCCCTTCCCCCCCACACCCCGTCCTCCTCAGTCCCTTTCCCTTTGGTAACTGTTAATTCATTCTTCAGTTCTGTGAGTCTGCTGCTTTTTTGTTCCTTCAGTTTTTTCTTTGTTCTTATACTCCACAGATGAGTGAAATTATTTGGTACTTGCCTTTCTCTGCCTGGCTTATTTCACTGAGCATAATACCTCCATCTATGTTGTTCCAAATGGTAGGATTTGTTTTCTTCTTATGGCTGAATAACATTCCATTGTGTATATGTACCACATCTTCTTTATCCATTCATCTACTGAAGAACACTTAGGTTGCTTCCATTTCCTTGGCTATTGTAAATAGTGCCGCGATAAATGTAGGGGTGCATATGTCTTTTTTCAAACTGGACTCCTGCATTCTTATGGTAAATTCTTAGGAGTGGAATTCCTGGGTCAAATGGTATTTCTATTTTGAGTTTTATGAGGAATCTCCATACTGCTTTCCACAGTGGTTGGAATTTACATTCCCACCAGCAGTGGAGGAGGGTTCCCCTTTCTCCATATCCTCACCAACATTTCTTGCTTGTCTTTTGGATAGTGGCCATCCTAACTGGTGTGAGGTGAAATCTCATTGTGGTTTTAATTTGCATTTCTCTGATGACTAGCGATGTGGAGCATATTTTCATGTGCCTGTTGGCCATCTGAATTTCTTCTTTGGAGAACTGTCTGTTCAGCTCCTCTGCCATTTTTTAATTGGATTATTTGCTTTTTGTTTGTTGAGGTGTGTGAGCTCTTTATATATTTTGGAAGCACGCCCCTATCAGATATGTCATTTATAAATATATTCTCCTATACTGTAGAATGCCTTTTTTTTTTCTACAGATGGTGTCCTTGCTGTACAGAAGCTTTTTAATTTCATATAGTCCCACTTGTTCATTTTTGCTTTTGTTTCTCTTGCCCAGGGAGATATGTTCATAAAGAAGTTGCTCATGTTTATATTCAAGAGAGTTTTGCCTATGTTTTCTTCTAAGAGTTTTATGGTTTCATGATTTACATTCAGGTCTTTGTTCCATTTCGAGTTTACTTTTGTGTAATGGAATTAGACAGTAATGCAGTTTCATTCTCTTACATGTAGCTGTCCAGTTTTGTCAACACCAGCTTTATTCTTCCTTCTCATGATTGCTTTGGCTATTTGGGGTCTTTTGTGGTTCCATATGAATTTTAGAACTATTTGCTCTAGTTCGTTGAAGAATGCTGTTCGTATTTTGATATGGATTGCATTGAATTAATAGATTGCTTTACACAGGATGGCCATTTTGACAATATTAATTCTTCATATCCATGAATATGGGTTGTATTTCCATTTATTTGTATCTTCTTTAATTTCCCTCATGAGTGTCTTGCAGTTTTGAGGATATAGGTCTCTCACTTCCTTGGTTAGGTTTATTCCTAGGTATTTTATTCTTTTTGATTCAATTGTGAGTTGAATTGTTTTCCTAATTTCTCTTTCTGCTAGTTCATCATTAGTGTACAGGAATGCAACAGATTTCTGTGTATTAATTTTGTATCGTGCCACTTTGCTGAATACAGATATTAGTTCTTGTAGTTTTGGAGCAGATTCTTTAGGGTTTTTTATGTACAGAATCATGTCATCTGCAAACAGTGACAGTTTAACTTTCTCCTTACTAATCTGAATGCCTTTTATTTCTTTGTGTTGTCTGATTGCCGTGGCTAGGACCTCCAGAACTATGTTGAATACAAGTGGGGAGAGTGGGCATTCCCTGCCTTGTTCCCGATCTTAAAGAAAAAGCTTTCAGCTTCTCGCTGTTAAGTATGATGTTGGCTGTGGGTTTGTCATATATGGCCTTTATTATGTTGAGGTACTTGCCCTCTATACCCATTTTGTTCAGACTTTTTATCATGAATGGATGTTGAATTTTGTCGAATGCTGTTTCAGGATCTATGAAGATTGTCATGTGGTTTTTGTCCTTTTTTTGATGTGGTGGATGATGTTGATGGATTTTTGAATATTGTACCATCTTTGCATGCCTGGAATAAATCCTACTTGATCGTGATGGATAATCTTTTTGATGTATTTTTGAAATCAGTTTGCTAATATTTTGTTGAGTATTTTTGCATCTATCTTCATTAGGGATATTGGTCTGTACTTTTCTTTTTCTGTGGTTTCTTTGCCTGGTTTTGGTATTAGAGTGATGCTGGCCTTATAGAATGAGTTGGGAAGTATTCCCTCCTCTTCTACTTTTTGGAAAACTTCAAGGAGGATGGGTATTAGGTCTTCACTAAATGTTTGATAAGATTCAGTGGTCACATCATCTGTTCCAGGGATTTTTTTTCCTTAGGTAGTTTTTTCATTACCAATTCAATTTCGTTGCTGGTAATTGGTCTATTCAGATTTTCTGTTTCTTCCTGGGTCAGCCTTGGAATGTTATATTTTTTCTAGAAAGTTGTCCATTTCTTGTAGGTTATCCAGTTTGTTAGCAAAGAATTTTTCATAGTATTCTCTAATAATTCTTTGTATTTCTGTGGTGTCCATAGTGATTTTTCCTTTCTCATTGCTGATGCTATTTATGTGTGCAGACTCTCTTTTTTCTTGATAAGTCTGGCTAGGGGTTTATCTATTTTTTTATTTTCTCAAACAACCAGCTTCTGCTTTCAATGATTCTTTCTATTGTTTTGTTCTTCTCAATTTTATTTATTTCTGCTCTAATCTTTATTATGCCCCTCCTTCTACTGCCTTTGGCCTCATTTGTTGTTCCTCTTCTAGTTTCGTTAATTGTGAGTTTAAACTGTTCATATAGGACTGTTCTTCTTTCCTGAGGTAGGCCTGCATTGCAATATACTTCCCTCTTAGCACAGCCTTCGCTATGACCCACAGATTTTGTGGTGCTGAGTATTGTTGTCATTTGTCTCCACATATTGCTTGATCTCTATTTTTATTTGGTCATTGACCCATTGATTATTTAGGCACATGTTGTTAAGCCGCCATGTGTTTGTGGACTTTTTTTGTTTTCTTTGCTTAATTTATTTCTAGTTTCATACCTTTGTGGTCTGAGAAGCTGATTGGTACAATTTCAATCTTTTTGAATTTACTGAGGCTCTTTTTGTGGCCTAGCATGTGATCTATTTCTTGAAAATGTTCCATGTGCCCTTGAGAAGAATATGTATCCTGCTGCTTTTGGAGGAGTGTTTTGTAGATGTCTTAGATCCTTCTGTTCTCATGTGTTGTTCATTGCCTCTGTCTCCTTATTTATTTTCTGTCTAGTTGATCTGTCCTTTGGAGTGAGTGCTTTGTTGAAGTCTCCTATCATGAATGCATTGCATTTTATTTCCCCCTTTAATTCTGTTAATATTTGTTTCATACATTTAGGTGCTTCTGTGATGGGTGCATAGATATTTATAATGCTTATATCCTCCTTTTGGACTGACCCCTTTATCATTATGTAATGTCCTTCTTTGCCTCTTGTTATTTTCTTTCTTTTAAAGTCTATTTTGTCTTGTACAAGTATGGCAACTCCTGCTTTTTTCTTCCTATTAGTTGTATGAAATATCTTTTTCATCCCTTCACTTTTAGTCTATATATGTCTTTGTGTTTGAAGTGAGTCTCCTGTAGGCCAGATATTGATGGGTCTCGTTTTTTCATCTATTCACTGACTCTATGTCTTTTGATTGGTGTATTCATACCATTTACATTTAAGGTGATTATCGATAGGTATGTACTTATTGCCATTGCAGGCTTTAGATTCGTGATTACCAGAGGTTCAAGGGTAACTTCCTTACTATCTAACAGTCTAATTTAACTCACTTAGTATACTATTACAAACACAATCTAAAGGTTCTCTTTTTTCCCTCCTTTTGCTTCCTCTTCCATTCTTCATATACTAGGTGTCATATTCTGTACTCTTTGTCTATCCCTTGACTGACTTTGGGGGTAGTTGATTTGATTTTGCATAGGATTAGTAAGTAATTGTTATACTCTGTTTACTGTGGTTTTATTTCCTCTGATGTCAGCTATTTAGCCTTAGGCACACTTCCATCTATAGCAGTCCCTCCAAAATACATTGTAGAGATGGTTTGTGGGAGGTAAATTCTCTCAGCTTTTGCTTATCTGGAAATTGTTTAATCTTTCCTTCAAAGTTAAATGATAATCTTACTGGGTAGAGTATTCTTGGTTTGAGGCCCTACTGCTTCATTGCATTAAATATATCATGCCACTCCCTTCTGGCCTGTAAGGTCTCTGCTGATACATCTGATGATAGCTTGATGGGTTTTCCTTTGTAGGTGATCTCTTTTCTCTCTCTGATGGCTTTTAATAGTCTGTCCTTAATCCTTGATCTTTGCCATTTTAATTATTATATGTCTTAGTGTTGTCTTCCTTTGGTCCCTTGGGTTGGGAGATCTATGCACCTCCATGGCCTGAGAGATTTCTCCTTCCCCTTATTGGGGAAGTTTTCAGCAATTACCTCCTCAACGACACTTTCTATCTCTTTTTCTCTCTCTTCTTCTTCTTGTACCCTTATAAGGTGAATATTGTTCTGTTTGGTTTGATCTCACAGTTCTCTCAATATTCTTTCTTTCCTAGAGATCCTTTTTTCTCTCTGTGCCTCAGCTTCTTTGTATTCCTGTTCTCTAATTTCTATTTCATTTCCTGTCTCCTTTTCTTCATCTGATCTGCTTTTAAATTCCTACTTTTTATGTTTCATTTCAGATACTGTATTCTTTGATGTTTATATCTCATTCTTGAATTCATCCCTGAATTCTTGAATATTTTTCTGTACCTCTGTGAGCATGTTTATGATTTTTTTTTTGAAATATCTTTCAGGAAGATTGCTGAGTTCAGTTTCACTTGCCCCTCTTTCTGGTGTTTGTGGGATTTTGGTTTGAACCAGGTTCCTTTGACATTTCATATTTATACATGGTACCTTCTAGTGTCCAGAAGCTCTGCTCTCTGGAGCTGTTCAGTCCCTGGGGCAATGGTGGGGGTTGCAGTCAACTGGTGCTGGTGCCTGTTGGAGGAAAGTGCTCTTCCCTGATTCCCAGCTGCACAACCAGGGCCAGAGGGCCGAGCATGCTGGGAGGAGCCTCTATGCTATGCAACTGTATCTGCCATAGGTGGGGCTGCCCTCTGGCTTGCCTGGCACAATGACAGGGGCAGCTGGTTTGTGAGCTGTTGCCAGCCGGGAGGAAGGAGCAGCAAGCTGTGTATCACAGTAGGGTGGGCCTCATAGCTGCATTGCCAGCCAGGTGGATGGAGAACCTGAAGCTCCTGACATTTCCCAAAGTGCTCGGCTGAGTGCACCCTGACAATTTTGTCCACCTGTCCTTTTTCCTGAGCAACAAGCTCAGTGCAATCCTTGCCCCTTTAGCAGTCCTCTCACTGTTAGGAAGTCTCTCTGGCTGCCCACCTTTCTTTTGTCACAGAGTGGCTGGTTATGGATACCTGTTTTCCACAAGTGGCTGGAATCTCAGTCTCTCTAAGTGTTCCACCTCTCTTAGCTTTCCAACCTCACTACTGTACAGAGCACCATGTAATATAGGTTCATGCTCCCAGAGCAAATCTCCAAGGCTGGGTGTTCAGCAATCTGAGGCCTCCACCCCCTCTCCACTCCGTTTCTCTTCCGCCCTCCAGTGAGCTGGGGTGGGGGAAGGGCTTGGGTCCCTCCAGATTATGGTTTTGGTATTTTACCCTTTTCCTTGAGGTTTCCTGTTTTCCCCAGGTGTGGGCAGTCTTCTGCAGCTGCCTTTCCTGTTGTTCTTTCAGGATTAGATGTGTTTGCTATATTTTCATATTATATGTGGTTTTGCAAGGAGGTTTCTGTCTCACCTCTCATACCACCATCTTTAAGCCTCCATCTTTACCATTTTAATTATTGTATGTCTTGTTGCCTTCCTGTGGTTCCTTTTGTTAGGAGCTCTCTGCATTTCCATGTCCTTACTGTTTATTTCCATCTGCAGATTGAGGAAGTTTTCAACAATTATTTCCTCACAGAGGCTTTCTATCCCTTTGTCTCTCTATTTTTCTTCTGCTATGAGTTTTATGTGAACATTGTTTCATTTGGATTCATCACATAGCTGTCTTACCATTCTTTCATTCCTAGGATCCTTTTTCTCTCTGTTCCTCAGCTTCATTATGTTCCTGTTCCCTAATTTCCATGTCATTCACAGTTTCCCCTACTGCAGTAATCTACTCTTAACTTCTTCAATTGTATGTTTCATTTTGGACACTGTATTCTTCAGCTATGAGTGGCTCTTTTTCACTTCTATCTCTTTGCTGAAGTTCTTCCTGAGATCTTGAATATTTTTCTATAAATCTATGAGCATGTTTATGACTTATTTTGAAATAATTATCAGGAAGATTGGTGATCTCCATTTCATTTAGTCCTCTTTCTGGTGTTCTGTCCTGTAGTTATGTTTGGAGCATATTCCTCTGCCTTCTCATTTTGTCAGTGTTTCTGTGTTACTTCCTCTGTATTGGATGGCTCTGCTATGCTTCCTGGAGTAATAGCTTTGTGAAGAAGTCATCATATGGTGCTCAGGAGCTGATGACTCTTTACTCTTTAGTTTCTCATTCTGCTTTGTGAGGGCCCCAGCTGTTGGTGTGTAGTGGATAGGGCCACCTTTCCATCTGTGCCAGGAGTTTGCTTCAACTGCCACCTTTGTCATCAGCAAATTAGATTTCAAAATAAAGGAAGTAATAAGTGACAAAGAAGAACCTTACATAATGATAATTTGGTCAGTCCAACAGGAGGATATAACCATTATAAATATCTATGCACCAAATTTAAGAAGACCTAAATATGTGAAAAAGTACAAACAGAATTAAAAGAGGAAATAGAATACAATGCAATCATTTTAGGAGCCTTTAACACACCACTGACAGCAACAAACAGGTCAACTGGCAGGAAATATGTAAGGAAACAAAGGCCCTGAACAATACACTAGAACAGAAGGGCCTAAGAGACATTACAGATCACTCCACCCAAAAGCAGCAGGATGCACATTCTTCTCAAGTGTACACGGAACATTTTCCAGAATAGATCACATAGTAGGCCATGAAAAGAGCCTCAATGAATTCAAAAAGAGTGAAATTGTACCAATGAGCTTCTCAGATCACAAAAGTATGAAACTAGAAATAAATAATAAAAAGAAAACAAAAATTCCTACAAACACATGGAGGTTTAACAACATGCTCCTATATATTCAATGGATCAATGACCAAATTAAAACAGAGATCAAGCAATATATAGAAACAAATGAAAACAACAACTCAGCACCCCAAAACCTATGGGATGCAGCAAAGGCAGTTTGAAGAGGAAACTATATAGCAATATAGGCTTACCTTAAGAAACAAGAGCAATCCAAATGAACAATCTAAAGTCACAGTTAATGAAACTAGAAAAAGAAGAACAAATGAGTCCCAAAGTCAGTAGAAGGAGGGGAGTAATAAAGATCAAAGCAGAAATAAATAAAATTGAGAAGAATAAAATGATAGAAATAATCAGTGAAACCAGGAGCTGGTTCTTTGAGAATAATCTCATTAGTTTCTTTTCTTTCAGAAACTACAGTCTATGCTGTTATTGTATACTGTCTGAAAATAGTTGCTGAATATGTTTTGTTTTACAGTTTTATAGTTGACTGCTTCACTATGACCAGAAGTGGAAGTTAAATACAACAAAATGTCAAAACTGTTTTTTTCTCCTCTTAATTACATAATAGTAGGTTTCTTTAAATTAAAAAAAAAACTTATTTGTTTATATTTTCCAAATTACCTCAATGACAGAGTTTCCTCTGTATCCAGGAAAAGCCTATGGTTTTAAATATATGTATATTTCCTTTGGCACACCAATTATTGTCTTGCTTCTACCCTGGGGTGGACACACTCAATTTTGAAGGCCAACAAGGAATCTGGAGTCAAGTTGAAAAGATCATTAACTAGGAGACCAGTAGGAAACAAACATTGCACCAAGGAATTGGGACATAATGCTTCTCTTCTAGCATCATATCTACTTTCTGCAGGTAAGAACAACAGTGAAGGTGAAAGGCAAAAGAACTGTGCTAAATGAGTTTGTCCCCATTTTATTGGTAAGGAAGAAGAGGTTAATGGATATTAGGTAGACAATTTGAAATCTCTACCACAAACCCTAACAATCAAGACCTAAGGAATCATCTAGTTCATAGTCATTTTGCAAATAAGAAAACTGAGGCCTGGAGAAATTAATTTGTTTGCTTCCAGTCATATAGCTTGTTAATGATAACAAATTGGAGTAGAAAGAGTAAGGACTTTTAAGTCAAATATTTCTAGAGTCTTACTCTGGCTCTACCACTGCCTAATTGTGCAACTTTGGAGTAAGCTATTCAACCTCTCTGAGTCTCAGTTTCTTCATCTTTAAAACATAATGATCTTACCTACTTCAACCGATTGCTGCTTAAATGTGTAAAACATAGCTAATTCCAAATGCATGGTTGATGCTCTGTAAATATTATCTCCATATTCTTTCCAGTTATTTGCAAAGCAAAGGTACTGTGTATAATAACTATTTAGAGATTGTACTGTGTACCACTTTGAAAGAAGAAATTCGTAAGACTCAAGTAACAAATACTGAAATGAAACCCTTGTTATTTTAATTTACATGTGTTGATAATACCTGTGATAGGTAATTTTATGTATTTACTATTACCATAATGCATGATACAATTTCTTATAATAAATATCTTTATAAATATAAATATATAAATATGTATAGAACTATATAGAAACAGAACCATTAGTATATGTGTGTATAGCCACATAAACATAGACACATATATATCTATATCCATGTAACTATATTTTTATATGTCTATATCTATATACCTGGAGAACCCTAATACAATATCATAGATATATACATGCACACTATTCCTCACAATTTCATAATAGTCAACAAGTGAGAATCCATTTCAGGGAATGCTTATCCAAACCCACAGGAAGTTGAGAAATACTGGGCAACAGCTTACATCTCACATCTGATAAATCTTTCAAGGAGTATTTCTGCCTCTCTGAGAGCACTTCTCTTCTCCAGAAGAATATGGCTAGTTCTAGAAGAAATAGAGGTGACTCAGGGGCAGCAGAACCAAAGAAGACATGTCAATCAAAACACCCCTAAAAGAATTACCTTGAGGGATAGAAAGTTTGAGCAACCCTTCTGTAATATTTCCTGTTCATGGTGTCCTCAAGCAACTATGAATTACTTTTGCAATTCTCTATCTAAGGCATCTTTTTAGTGGACTCGGCAATATCATGAATCATATTTTGTGATCTGTCTCCTCACCAGTTGGTGACTGATGGCAGCTGAATGGGGAATAATTTAAGTGAAATACATTTTTCTATCCCTTTCACAGGTGGTCTGTGAAATTCATCAGCTCACCATTAAATAAACATTTTATGACTCTGGCTTTTAAATCTCTAATAGGGATAATAATGCTATCTAAGTCAATAAATATGGTAGGAGAACTATAAAAAGTAAAAGTATTATTTTACTTTTCATATGAATGGGAATGGTACAAATATAAGACATTGTTACAAACACTAGAAGGCACTATTTCTCTACTGAGGCAGAAAATGAATATAACACAAACTCCCTCTATCTTACACTTCTCCTCTTGTCCAGTTCTTTTTCAAGACAGAAGTGCAGTATGACAAATCTAACAATATACATTCCAGCGATGCACTAACAATGTAAAGAAAAGGGAAAATGAGGATAAGAAATAAAAGACACAATGAAAAAATGTAAATCCAATAAAAAGAAGACAGAATCAAAAAGCTGCAAAAGGCAATAAAAGAGAAAAGGGATAATGATATGAAAATGAAGTCAAACTTCATTTATGCAAAGTTCCCTTTATGCAACAATGTATGGAAACTGTTTCCATGTCATAGCTCTTTGTCATGTTACATTGAGAAATTCTAATTTATAATTCATCAGTGGCTCTGTAGTTCTGCACTGGTTCCCCTTTCCAATCTTCTCACCCATCCTGTATCTTCCTATTATACAGGGAGGACACTGAGAGCATATCAGAATCCATAATGAAGGTTGACAGGGTGATGTGTTTGAAATTACTATGGAAATACAGTGCTGTTTTAATAGTACTGGCTGGTAGGAAGGAAGGTAGACAAATATCCTACTTGTTGTTCCTTAAATGATTGTGTCAACACTTGATTGAGACTTATTAAGAAATTGAAGGGAGTCTGAATAATGGAGAACTAGACTGGCCTGGACTATTTGGTTAGAAGCTTTTTTTTTTTTTAACGTTTGGGGCTTAAATTTCCTCAATAGCTTAAGATTCATTTGTTGTTGGTTTTGTTTTCTTTTTCTGAAGGAAGGCCGTCTGCACCTTTTAATTCTTGACATTAAAGGAAACCAAGAGGAGGCAGCATAGAGCTAGTTGCTTAGGATTTAATCTAGGTATAAAGAAGGATGTTCAGGGTGACTTCTATTATTCTCTTTGAACTCAATTTAAGAAAAGAAACAGAGTTAAAAATCACAGCTTTGTCCCAACAAAATATTGCACATTTAAGATTGTAGACAATCATAGCTTGAGACTGATTTTACTGACTGTGCTTTGAGGGCAAGGAAATCAAAGTGACTCATTTAGCAAATTGAGCGTTAGACCGGAGGTTAAAATACCTGGCCAAACGATTGCTCAATAACCAACCCTCCATCAAACTGAGCTCCCAGAGAATCATGTCTTAATCTCTTATATCTTACTTGTCTTTGTACCCACAATGCTGGCATAGAACAGGCATTCAGTAAATGGTAGCTAAATGAGTGAACATGAAGCATGGTCCTGGAATTAGGCATTCAGGCTATCAGCTTTTTTTTTCTGACCTCCTTTAGTCCTTGCTTTCATTGGACCATACTCTTATGTCGGAAAATATTAACAATCAAATTCTCACCTCTTATCAGGAGTGTCTGAGTCCAAAGAACACAATCAAGGCAGGTGCCAATCTCTGAATTAGAGAAAGGGTTGTCTTTAATAGCCAGTAAGTAATTTTGTGATTCCCCAGACTCCTTGGAGGAGTAGGAAAGAAACTATTGGGAACTTATTAACTCAACAGAGAGTCTTGATGATAAAAGACACATTCTCTTTCTTTAGTATAAATTTAGACTTTGAAGTCTTCAAGAAAAATCACTAGTGCAAGTTCTTGGGACATACTTACCTTATATATGACCAAGGGGCTCTCCAACTAATTGAAATTCACAAAGTTACTTGAACCAGAGCCATTGAGAGTGGATACACCACTACTGAAAAATTCTTGCCTCGCAGGAGCAGATTAGTATTATAGTCAGTCTTCTTATAGTGACTTGTGCTGACTTCCTTCTCTTCTTGTAGTCTCTTCTTGAAAGCCTAGATGGGCAGATTGAGGGAGAAGGGCCCAGGGAAAGAAATCTCTGTCTGTGAAAGGAGTAGGAGCAGCTTTTTTCCCAGGGATGGATGATACAGGGTTGTAGGACTGTCTTGAAGAGGCAGGGGTAGGAGCCTGGAGTTTCCTGTTAGGAATAGAGGGGAGAGCTCAAAGAAGACTCCCTCCTAATGAAGTTTTTCATGCTTTCTCTTCTGGAAAAGGTAAGGTTCAAGTTAATTGATATGTTAGTCCTTGCCTCTTCTATATTACTGTTCTCCTTTAAATAATTATTTTCTATTCTCACATAGTCTGTTGTGTTAATCTGTGGAGGCTTAAGTCACAAGGTTTATAAAGGAAAGGCTCCTCTACCATATCATTTCAAGCACTCCAGTACTTGAAAGAGTATAAACCCATCAGGTGGACTGTGGTTGTTGGCTGGGGAAGCCTTGTTCATATGCTACACGGATCTCTTCTCATGAAATGGTAGTTGGCTTCCCCACAGTGAGTGATCCAAGAAAGACCAACACAGAAGAAACTAGCTTTTGTGACTTAAATCTAGAGTGACATACTCCACCCCATCCTAGTGGTTACATAAACCAACCCCAATATAGTGAAAGCACTATAGATGGGAGTAAATACTAGGAAACAGGGATCACTGAGGGCTGTCTTAGAACTTGGCTACCACAAATGAAATTTCTAACTCTTTTTGATCATAAAACCCATTTTTTAATGATAATTTCCTGGAGCTATTGTTCTATGGTATACATTTTAAGATAATGCTGTTACAGGTGCTAAAGGAAAAAATTCATCTGGGTAAATCTGAAGATCTAATTGGCTTTATTAAGTGATTCATGAATTGGTCAGTATCTCCTCAAAGCAAGTAAAGAGATGCTCCAAGAACTGTACAAAATGGAGGGTTTTTTGAGAGAAAGGATGGTGGGGGGAAAGTTATTAACAAAAGAAGGGATTTTTTCAGGCAAGATCACTTTCTTTTAGGGGAAAGGAGTGGGGTTCTCATAATGCAGATTCCCTCATCTTCTTTTAGAGAAGATGGAAAAGGCTCATGTAACAGATTATCCTATCACTGATGCTGACCAAAAAATTCCTGACTGACTTCATCTCTGGGGAAAGTTGAAACTCTAATTAAGTTGAGCTATTAAGCCCTGGTTGGTGACTTGGCCTAGCAGAAGTGACTCCATGTTGAGCCTGTGTATCACATTTTAATGTAGATAATGGAAATCCATTGGAATTTCTGCAAAGTTATGGCATGAATCTGTGCTTCAGAAGATTGCCAGTAGAAACGCTTTGAATGCATTGAAAGAAGAGAGATTAGAGAGACTCCAGTTAGGAAGCTTTGCAATGTTGAAGGCAGAAGGTGAATGCAATTCGGGATGAAAAGAACTAAACTGAGTGGAAGGAACTAACATTGTGGAGGCAGAAACAGTAAAATAATGTGATTGTGAAAGAGGGAGTCATCCAAAAGGACTCTGATTTCTAGCTTAAGTGATTAGGTCCATGATTTGTCCATTAACCAACACTGGAAATAGAGAATGAAGAGTAGGTTTGAGAGAAAATTTGATGAACTCGATTCTAGGTATCTTGAAATTTTATGCCAGCAAAGAGCCTATTTATATGAATATTACCATTAGTGTGTTTTTGGGTACAAGCAACAAAAACCCCTACTCAAATTGGCTAAAATAATAAGAATAATATTTAGTTCACAAATTAGAAATCCAGAGGTGGGACAGGCTTTTTGAGCTGACCTCAAGTATCTCCAGTTCCATTTCCCAGTGATTCTCTTGCTTCAGCTCCTTTCCCCATGTTAACGTCTTCCTTAGGCTGGTTTTTAAGAATGCTGCAACTCTTTTGGCCTCATACTTGCACATGAATGCTGAAGGCATTCATGGCAGGCCAACTCTAAAATATGCCTCTTTTAGCATTTTGATTATTTTGAGTTAAAGTTACTTAAGAAACAGTTGGTGAAGCAAAACTGAAGGAACAAAACAGCAGCAGATTCACAGACTCCGCAAGAAGGGACTAGCAATTACCAAAGGGGAGGGGTGTGGAAGGGTGGGTGGGGAGGGAGGAAGAAGGAGATTGAGAGGTATTATGTTTAGTACACATGGTGTGGGGGGGTCACGGAGAAGACAGTGTAGCACAGAGAAGGCAAATAGTGACTCTGTGGCATCTTACTACACTGATGGATAGTGACTGCAATGGGGTATGGGGGAGGACTCTATAATATGGGTGAATGTAGCAACCACATTGTTTTTTCATGTGAAACCTTCATAAGAGTGCCTATCAATAGTACCTTATAAAATTTTAAAAAAAGAAAAGAAACAATTGGTACAAGAAGGAAACTGACCTTCCTCTGTCCCCCTGAAAACAGGAAATAAACTACCCTGGTGAAGGGTATACCTCCCTGGAGGTGTCTGGAGGATAGAAGGCATCCTTACAACTAGAGAGGGAATTCAGGACAGAGACATCTGTATAAATAAAACCCGTTATTATTCATTATTTTGCTACCGCATGCCCAAACTTCTTTGTCTTGTCAATTCTTCACAAATTTATTGTTTCTCTATCTAAAAGGTACAAAAGCTGCCTGCTTTGGTCACTTCTTTGAGTCTTATATTTCTATGCACTCCTGTTCATATAAAATTAAATTTGTTTCTCTCCTTCTAATGTGTCTTACATCTGTTTATTATTAGACCATCTTATGTCAGTTTAATTATTAGACCAGCCAAAGAATAGAATAGAAGAAAATTTTTCTTCCCTACACTATATTGGGCCACCTCTCCCTGCAGATCTTTCCCTTTACTCACTTATCAGTGCCTTGACTGAATCTCATGCCCAGCACTAATCAATCCCTGAGGCTAGAGCAATGCTTTGTGGTCATTTAAACCAATCACTAGCAAGGGGTTTGTGAGAATTACATATGATACCTAGCACACAGCACAAGAGCTGGCACATCAGAAATGCTCAACTATTTCTGGTTAATGACTATTATGTTTTACTTTTGATTTCCCTGATGATCTATCTACTCTACTTACAAGGAATTAGTGGACAGAGTCATCCATAATTTAATGGCAATTGCTGCTTATGTGATTTCCATTTGGGTGGAGAACTATTTATCAAAGCCAAGGACTGTGTGTTCTGTTTCTGTGTCATGTTTATTCAGTCATTAAATAACTAGTGTCTGTCTTTGGCCTTATATTACTCAGTAGTTCTATGATTTAATTGTTGAAAATTATATCTGTTCCTAAATTATGTTTGTAAGTAGGGTCAGTCTTCCAGTAGGAAAAGCAGGTCTCCACACATTAGATCATTCTCTTCAGAAACCTTTGTCCAAGATTTTTTGTCCCTGGATCAAATACAAGTACCTTGCTTTCTATAATTTTAGGGTAAGATTTCTTTGCTTTACACAGTGCTTTCAAAATATTGTCAAATCTCATCTCTCTTTTTTTTCATCATTATCTACTGGATCCAACCTATATTATGTTCTCTCAAAACTTTTGCCCTAGCCCTTGATAACTGGTGTTTAAAGACCGAAAATTATTCTATGGGAGGTTTCTGTTTCCAATTTCTTCCCATTTCAATTCATGTGGGTTGCTACAAAGTTTTTCACCAAACATACTAATTTATGCATGAAAATCTCTCCTTAAATTTCCCCACAGTCTCAGTTTACATATGAACCATACCATTAGCTTGGAGTTTGGGGAAACTCAAGAATTACATATTTAAATATAAAATCATTTGTTGTTTATTGTTGTAAACAACCATTTGATCAATAAATAAGAGAGGTGCCCTCTCAAAAAAAAAAAAAGGATAAAAAAAATAACAATAATTTGTTGTTATTTGACCATACACTACGCCAACCATGCTGTGATACAGAAGCTGAAAGTTTAGTCAAGTATTTTCATTTCAAATAAACTGCTAAGTGTTGAGGATGGATCTAATTGGAATTGGAGTAGTCAGCTTTGTCCTCATAAGTACTGGGGTTCTGAAGTTAAAATATCCCGCCCATTATTTTTCTCCTAAATTAGATAATAATACATCCTTTGGTCATCCTTTATTTCCTTTCCTTTTTACTTCTTAACTTTTAAACAGAGCCCCTGATGATAACCTACCCTGCATACCCTTATTGTCTTAGAATATTTTTAGTTAATGAGTAGTGTTTATACATGAACTAATAGAAGTAACAGAGTTGTATTGCTAAAAAGGATTCACAGGACTCAAAGTGACAGTGCTTAAAAATGTATAGCTATTACAGGAAAATAATACATCAATGGTGTTAAAGTAAGGATTGCATTACAGCAAGGCTGCCTTACTGTAAAGGTCCAGAGAGGCCAGGGAAGGCTGTTTTGTTTGCCTTCTGTAAGGGTTGAGGCAACATGCAGTTTCTCTCATATCAGGAAACACTGATGTGTACACAGAATACTTTGGAAAGCAGAAAGCCCAAGATGGAATCTTGGGTGGAGGCTTATTGTTTTGCTGGTCACATAGGCATATTCCTGCTAAATAATCAGTCTGAACTGCAGAGCTGAGACCAGGTGTAAAGCATTGATCTCACTGATATTAATAATCAATGTTGACAAAAGTGGTACAAATCACTGTACCAAAACTCCTCTGACCCATGGTTACAAAACAACACTATTAATCAATGTGTTTCATCCCTTGACCAGGGGTCAGTGCCATGTAGGAACTTTAGCAAAACAGTTCAGGCTGATTGCTGGCCTGTTGGAATTTACTGTCACAGTATGATCACCACCCTGATCTGTAGATAAGAACTTTTAATGGAAAATTAATTATCCTTAGTTTGACAGAAATTACCTTGCCTTACAATCAAATTCACACACAGATTCTTAACATTTGCAATAACCAGTGAGGAAACTGGGTATGGATTTAAACTGAAACTAAACTATTCAATAATACTAGCATACATTCTCTCATAATTCTTTGCCTCCCTAATCTAGAGCTGTCTGAGCCTTAAGGTAGACATCTGCTGAAATATTAAGAATCCTAACTAATCTATCATTAACCAACTTTACATCTTCTTCTCTAATTCTCTTTTATAGGGATACTGTCCTATGAAACAAAAACCAAAGGCTGATATCTCACATTAGAATTTTCTATACAGTCATAGTTGGAGCTCCCCTTTTTTCATTCATTTTGAGAAGGTAGACCTCTCCTTCAGGTTTGTTTGTTTGTTTGTTTGTTTTTCATTCAGCTCACTTCCTGCCTGAGGTTTTGTCAGGGTCCTTTGCCAAAACAGGCAACCGAGTCCAAGCTAAAACAAAATATTCTCTTATTTTAAGCCTTGATCTAAGCCTCACTAGAACTGTTAGATTTTCCCTTTTGTAAAACCCATTTATTGGCTCCTTTCCTCTCACCAATAATTTCACCTTTCTTTCATTAATCATTAATTTTAATCCAAACCTTTCCCTGAGGTAGATGCCTCTGGTTCAGACACTGGGCTCGTCCATATAACTGGAAGCAAGATGAAACATGTTTGGATTTCCCTTTCAGTCCATTCCTAATTTAGGGGGTGAGGTTGGATAAGTAGAGAAGATGGGCTCTCGTGTCACTAGACAACAAAATATTTGCACAGTTAGCCCAGCATGGCTAGTTGGGGGAAAGGAGAATCTATGCCATCAATCTCTTTGGAATAGGTTCAAATCAGTAGACACTGTCTTATTTTTATATGACCAGCCTCTGAGGCCCATAATTACACACCCAGTCCTGGAACTACCAAGTTGGCATTTGTTATGGACTGAATGTTCATGTCCCCACCCTCCACCCAATTCACAAGTTAAAAACTTACCCTCAAAGTGATGACATTAGAGGTGCGGCCTTTGGGAGGTGCTTAGAATTAGATGAGGGGCTCTGCACTCAAGAATGGAATTAGTACCTTTAGAAGAGTCATAAGGGTGCTTGCTGCCCTCTGCTTTATTCCTTGTGAAGATACAATGAGAAGTCAGCAGTTTGCAACCTGGAAGAGAGTTCTCATTAGAGCCCAACTGAGCTGGTACTGTGATCTCTGACTTCTAGCCTCTAGAACTAAAGAAATACATTTCTGTTGTCTGTAAGCTGTCCAGTCTATGCTATTTTAACAGCCCAATAGACTAAGACAGCATTGAAAAACAGAATTATAGTAAACTAAGGAAGACTTGTATTTAAGTTCCTGTGTTATACTTCATTCTGTTTTCCTCACATCCACTGTAAAAGCATAACAATTTACCTAATGAAAACCTAACTTTAGTCCCTGTCATGTTAAGTTGCAGAACACAAGTCAGAGGTTTTAGACTAATCCTCCATTGTCACCTCTGCATCTGTTTAAGTAATGCAATTGTCTATTAACTTATTCTTTTGAGGGTGATAAGGAATATAAATCCAGTCCATTGAATATTATGTTTCTTTGCCTATAGTTTTACCATATAGGCCAAGAAGTGAGTACTTTGATCCAAAGAGCTATAACTAGGAGGGCCAAACTGGAACAATATTTTTGTTCAAGTTTTTTGGTAGTATTAAAAGCATTGGCTTTAGGCACTAGGTATGCAAAGTCAAACCCAGAATATGTATTGAGTTCTGTTAATACCCATCTAAATTCTCCTGGAGCAATAGATAATGGGTCAATATTATCTACTTGCCAGTTATAGGCCAGACCTTCTCTCATAGAAACACTTCTAGGGGTTAATTGTAAACACTGCTTCCATGTTGGCAAATAGAATAATCATCATTAATAGTTTGTGCTTCAATGAAAGCTGCTGGAATATTTTGTTATTTAGTTCATTGCTCATGGTTTGAGTTCCCCAATGTCAACTTATTTCATGGACCCCAGTGGCCACTTCAAGAGATCAAACTAAAAGAAAGAAAAAGAAAAACAAAGGAACCCCTACATTAGTAGAAAGAGGGACATAATAAAGACCAGAGCAGAAATAAATAAAATACAGAAGAATAAAACAATAGAAAATATCAAGAAAACCGAGAGCTGGTTTTTGAGAAAATAAACGAAATAGACAAAATCCTAGCCAGACTTATCAAGAGTACACAAATGAAAAGAACCAGAGAAGAAAAGAATAGTCACAATGAATACCACAGAAATACAAAGAATTATTAGAGAACTCTATGAAAAATTATATGCTAAATTGGACAACCTAGAACAAATGGACAAATTCCTAGAAAAATACAGCCTTCCAAGACCAACCCAGGAAGAAACAGAAAAACTGAACAGACCAGTTACCAGTAATGACATTGAACTGGAAATCAAAAACTCCCGCAAACAAAAGTCCGTGCCAGCCATGACCAGATGGCTTCACAGCTGAATTCTCCAAACATTTACAGAGTTAAAACCTATTCTTCCTAAAGTATTCCAAAAAGTAGAAGAGGAGAGGATACTTCTGTGAAGCCAGCATCACTCTAATGCCATAACCAGACAAAGACACCACAAAAAAAGAATAATACAGACCAATATTCCTGATGAACATTGATGCAAAAATCCTCAACAAAATATTAGGAAATCAAAGTTCAAAAATACATCCAAAAGATGACCCATCATGACCAAATGGGATTTATTCCAGGGATGCCAAGAATGGTACAATATTCACAAAGCAATCAATATCATACACCACATTAACAAAAAGAGGGACAAAACCCACATGATTATCTCAACAGATGCTGAAAAACATTTGACAAAATTCAACATCCATTCATAATAAAAACTCTCAACAAAATGGGTATAGAGGGTTAAGTACCTCAACATAACAAAGGCCATATATGACAAACCCACAGCCAATATCATACTTAATAGTGAAAAGCTGAATGCTTTTCCTGAATGCTGTTCCTTGGGAACAAGACCAGGATGCCCACTCTCACCACTTTTATTTAACATAGTACTGGATGTCCTAGCCATGGCAATCAGACAACACAAAGAGATACAAGGCATCCAAATTAGTAAGGAAGAAGCTAAACTGTCACTATTTGCAGATGAGATGATATTATACATAGAAAACCCTAAAGACTCCACCAAAATACTATTAGAACTAATAACTGAATTCAGCAAAGTTGCAGGATACAAAATTAATACCCCCAAATCTGTTGCATTCATATATACTAACAACAAACTAGCAGAAAGAGAAATCAGGAAAACAATCCTGTTTACAACTGCATCAATGTGTATATGTAGTAAACTAATATGTGACAAAGGAGGCAAGACTATACAAAGGAAAAAAGACAACCTCTTCAATAAATGATAGTGGGAAAACTGGATAGCTACATATAAGAGAATGAAATTGGATTATTGTCTAATACCATACACAAAAACAAACACGAAACTAAATGGATTAAAGACCTAAATGTAAGACATGAAACCATAAAACTCTTAGTAGAAAATATAGGCAAAAATCTCTTGAACATAAGCATGAGCCTTCTTGTTTATTTCTCAGTAGTAGTGTGTGGATGAACCACAGTTTATTTATCCATTTATCTATTGAAGAACATTTGAATCATTTCCGGTTGTGGACAATTATGTATAGTAATGCTTATACAGAGGATTATTTTACAAATTAAAAACTCCTTTTGCAGTGTAAATAGTCATTATTTCTTTTAATATTTTCTAAAACTTAGTCTTTAGTATTCAAACTTTGGTATATAAAACCTCCTTCATGCAGGGCACCTTTGTATGAATGGCACTATGTATGCCTAACAGATATCTACTTCATATGGCAAGAAGGGTATTATTGACAGTGTTATGATGGTAGATGTTTAACAACTGGCTTGAGGGATGGGTAGAATAACCCTTAATTTGTAGGATTTGCCAAGTTTCATGATGTAAATATTCCTACTGTGCCAATTTCCAGCTACTAATGTAACATCACTGAACCTGAAGTTGGGAAGATAGGCATAGCTGGCTCTCACAGGGAAGGAGCAAATACAAATTGGTTCTATCACACCACTAATTATTGATAATTTACCTTTAATAGGTACATGGAAAGAAGAGTGGATTTAGAATCAGGAATATAGCACTGCAACGTATACCTTCTGAAAGACTGTTGGGGGGAACTTTTAAAACTTCTGATTCAGTTACTATCTTTAGACACTATGTAATATACTGAACTCTTGCTTATTAGGATGATCCACAATGAACTCTTCACTGAGGAATGAAAAGCAAGATTAAATAAAATTTAAAATACTATGCATTACTATAAAAAGGACCCAACAAAAAACATGTTTTAAGGAAATATAAATTATGGGTCAATTTTTACAGAGGTAAAGGGAAAAATATAATAAATAATAATGGCCCAGTTTCAAAAACTATCAGTTCATGGTCAAGCTGTATTGATAATGGCCCATCTTCTTTCATCTATACCACCATCCATATTTCTCCCCCAATTACTTTGAAGCCAATTCCAGATACCATATCTGTGATGTTTTATAGTTTCTCTAAAAGAAAGTGACTCTATTTTTAACATAGCCACTATAGCATTACCATACAGCAATAATTAAGAGAAATTCCTTAATATCATTAAATATTTAGTGTTCATACTTCCTGAATGTTTTATAATTTTGACAGTTTTATCAAATAGAGATCCAAATAAAGTCCATGAATTGTGATTGGTCTAATTGATCTTTTTGCCAAAGCTTTTATGCTCAAAGATTTGTTAAAACTTTTTTTAGTACTAAAGTCTTCAACCTGATATTCAAAAGTAGAGAAAATAGTGTAACAAAACTTATTTCAACAATATAACGCATACACATCCACTACCCCTACAACTAGAAGATTTTGAGGCAAATCCTAGGCATCTTCTGATTTCATCTATACATGCACCACTTTGTATCTCTAAAAGATAAGAATTTTTGAAAAATCAACAAACCGCAAAACTATTATAATGTCCTTAAAATATCAATATTTCTTTAATAACCTTAAATATCCAGTCAGTGTTCATACCTCCCCAACTTTCTCTTAATTTTCTTAGCATTTGGTTTATTCAAATCAAGATCCAAGCAAGGTCCACATTCTAAGTTACCTCTTAAGTCTTTTTTTGCCCGTAGGTCTTTTCTATCATTTTTTTTTCTTTTGCAATTTATTTGTTGAAGAAACATGGTAGTTCATCCTGTAGTTTCTACATTTTAGATTTTGCTCTTTCCATCCCTGTGTATTACATTTGATCTGATTCAGGTTAGTGGATTTTGTTTTTGTTTTTGTTATGGTAAAAATACTGTATAGGTGGTGGCGTATACTCCTATTACATCTCAACAAGAGGCACATATGTCTGGTTACCTCTCTCTTTGTGATATTAAAGTTAATCAGGTTAATTAATTAGATTGTCAGCTTGATCATTCCATCAGTTTTTCTATGTGTGTTAGCAGCTATTGATAATCATTCCCTAAATCCATTATTTCATGAGGGGTTGCAAGATGTTGATAGTCTATTATTTCTTCTTTATTTTTTAGCTGGAATTGTCCCATAAAGAAAAAATCTTTCCTTCACCAAGTATTTATTCTGAGGTATAGTTCATATAGGAAAGACAGGATAAATGCTTGATTCTTTCCAATTATTAAATATTTTCAGAATGGACTAGTTGCCTAGCATTTTTCAAAGGCAACCAAAGAGGTTTTAAAATTTGTTTTTATTATTATTAGGAACACATAGACTTTAATACATTTGATATATTGGAATTCAAAACTTATTTTGCTTTTTTATTCTCAAATTGACACATTTCTGGTTAATGGGAGCCCCTTCAAGTTCTTTTGACATGATTCTGTTAGAGCTAGCTTCATGATATAATAAAATGTTTCATGTTCATCTTGCACATTTTCTGCTCCAAATTTGCAAGAAACCCTGGTTCCTATTAGTGGAAAATCATTTTCAGAGACCATAATCTTGGTGTTTTGGATGCTCACTGAACCTGAGTTGGGTATTGTTTGTGTTTTCAGTGGTCCACAGATTTTTAATACGCAATGAGGGAACATCTGAGCAATGAGATTTAGTCTGAACAGGAAGGGTAGAAATTAGAGATCTGGCTACAAATGGCAAAAAAATGAAGGATTACATTATCTTCCCACCATATAGTATCATTTTGTACCTTTAAAAATGCATGAAATCTTACAAAAGCACAATTAATTTTAACTCTTCAGATTTATTTGTATTTTTTAAATGAACTGGAAATTATGAAATTATTAGCTGACCCTTTTACTATTTAAGCCACAATAAACTTTATGGAAATTTTCCTGTTGAACTATTTAAAGTTATTATGGAAACAAGTGTCCTATTGTCAAGTCTCAGGCCACTTCTTAGTGTCATATTAGCTAACTATATACTCTATCCTTTTCTATAACTATTCTTCTCTTCCTTTTAACATTCCCCAGAGAGTCTTTCAGCTGTAATTTTCTCTTTAAAGTCTTTTCCCCAGGTATTGAATGGGAAATTAGGGAGTTTTTGGAAACATTTTATATCTTGATCTGACTGGTGGTTACATGGATGTTTACACATGTAAAAATTTGAGTTGTATACTTAAGATTTTTAATATGGATTCTCAGTCATTCTAGAACCAGCCAGCACTTCTCACAATGATCAGCTTAAAGAAGACACTCAGTTTAACTGAACTGAACCATGACTGTAGTAGACATGACCTTCTATAAGTATTCAATAGGTATTTGTTATTGTTGCTGATAATGATGACTATTTGTAGATTGTGAAACTTTTTACGGTCCAAAAAACATTTTGCCTAAAAGTCAGGTAAATAATGACTAACAAAACTATAGTTATTTCAAATAAGTACTTTCTTTTTTGTCCCTGAGATATTTTACCTCAAAATGGAAGATTTGGGCAGGAAAAGGAATGTGTCTTCTTTCTAGAGTGGGGTAGGTTCACAATTGGTGTTATTATCAAAATATTGGTTGCAGATAACTGCTATGATGTCTCTCCTTTCCTTTTCACCATACTACTGCTTTAAAAGAGCTTGCCCATGCCTCCTTCTCTAAGAGTTTGCTTGTACAAGATATTCCCATTTAGCCCCCAGCCAGCTGGACCAGGAGTGGACTAAGGTAGGCCAAATGGCTTTTCTTTCCTCAGAATTTGAAATTGGGATTTGTTTTTTTGACTGTTTGAACTGGAGATAATATATAGCTGTTGTGGGTATGCATTGCGTGTACATTGGTGCATGTGAGTGGTGATGGTGCAGTTGTCTAGGGCTCCACGATACCATGTAGTACCACTTGATTCTTTGGATACTTACCATTCCAAACAGTACAAATGCAGAAACTGCCCCACTTCTCAGCTGACACTTCCCCATCTCAGCTTTGCCTATTCATGTCTCATTTTCTATTCCCTATCAGTATCAGATCAATTTTTAGACCAGAGGCAATCATCAATTCTCAACTCATTGAAGCAGGTAATGGTTCAGAGAGTTCAAGCACCCCTACTTTAAGAGTTACTTTATTTTTGGTGTCTCTCTTCCTGGTCTTGGAAAAGTGGAAAATCTCTACCCTCCTTCACAATGTAAGAAAGAAAACCCTCTGTTTAGAACACTGCATTTTACCAAAAGGCAACTTTCACTTTCTGATCTTCCTCTTATAGGGGGGAAGGGATAAAGGTGGTGGTAGTGTGATTTTGTTAACTGGTACCTTTCAGTAGTCTCAGTGAGGTAGGGATAGACACCAATAGCTGCTTCTTCTTCAAATGTAGAATGGGTTAAAAGAGGTAGTATTTAGCACTGTGTATTCTTAACTGTGAGCTCAGAAACAGGATCATATTTCACTTAAAATGGAACAATCCCTGACACAGATAATGATATGAGATGGTCTCCTTTCAAACTGTTTCATATTATTAGAAGTATACATTCATCATTTGTGATAGAAACCTGCAAGTATGTACAAATTTTACATATCAGAATTAGTTGGGTTTTTAATAGCCTAGTTCATTACTGTTTACAGAGCATTTTCATATGTATTGTGCCATTTTATTAAATGTCTGGGCTGTTAATAACTCATTATCCTATCCAAACAGTACATTGAAAACTTCCAAGGTATCCCTGATAGTTTACTTTCCAATTATCTTTCTTCCTCAAAGTGCATAGCCTCTTCTCCAGAGGTGAAGGATCTCTACTTGGAGCTCATCCTAGATTAAAGCCTACTTCAGGAAAGGAACATCTTTTCATTTATTTTAATCTTCCATTAATTTGGCATTTAGACTCTTTTTTAACAATTAAATTTGAAATCCATTTCAGGATTTTTGTACCATTTTGCATATTTACCTTAATTTATTTTTGTTACATGTTAAAAGTTTGTTTTAGAATTTAAAGTGTATAAATAATTGGTTTCTACTATTAAGCAAAAGTTAAACAGGTGGCCCATGGAAGGGGCCCAGTGGAATTCCTGACCTTTTTGATCCCTCCCTGACTCCATCTCGTCCTCTTTATAACTTTTATTTTTGCTACTATGCCATTTTGGATTTAGCTGAAGCTATAAATCTGTGGTTTAGTCAGATAGAGATTATATAAGAACTAGGAATAGGGAAGGGGCATTTAAAATCCTCAACTAACACTTGAGGTTCCTTCAGGATTTACAATCCTAAATATCACAGTAGGAGAAGAATGTCCTGATAGAGGAGGTGATATTTTTTAAACTTTAAAGAAAGAGACTGAAATACGTTTGTGAGGGTTTAGGTGGAGATTGGAGAATAAAGTAATAAATTAATGTCAGAACTCAATAATCCCTAATTTTATATGAATGTGTGTGTGTGCATGAACATGTGTGTAACTCCCCAGGATGTGCTCCAGAGGATGAAATAAATAATATCTTCTAAAAGCAAGAAATGTTGAAAGGCAGCTGGGAACTGTACTCAAGTTATCACACCAGCTTCTCCACACTTATTTATTAAACATTATCCCCAAGTTCAGAGGACAAAAGTTTGCCTTTTATTTTCTTCATTCCAAATGTCTTTTTTTTTTCAAATTTCTTCCCATAAAACTTCTGATGTCTTCTTCATTTTCCTTCGAGGTCTCCCTCTTCAATTTCTAGTACACAAAAGCTTGAAAAATCATTCTATAACTTTTTTTTCAATTTTATTTGCTTTCTTAAAAATTGGTAAATAGAATATTTTCTATTAGCTATTATATAGGAAAAAATGAATATATAAATCTTGTTTGGTTCCCTTCGAAATTTTAAATTATGAAGATACAACGCATGTTCTCTATCTTCGAGAAGTGGTAATCTAGTAATGGAACAGCAAACTCTTCAAAACATTAGAGTAACTTGGCTTATTCCTGATAACTGTAATAGTGAATATACTTTCTCAAGATCCATTTCTCCTGAATTTAAGTTGTACAACAACCTTCAACTGGCTAACAGTGAAGGTTTTACAATTAATAATAAAACAGTTTTAATGTGAATTTGAAGTGCCTCATTAATTTTCAAAAACCTGCAGAAGCATTGTTGACCAAAATTAATTCCAAATAAATTGAAACTTTAAATATAAAAAATAAATAATTGAGAAGTTGGAAGAAATTAGAAATAAATATTTATTAATGTTTGTATCTGTATGTTCTTTGTAGGCCACATGATTTTTGCATTCATAAATGTGCCCATAGTTCCCAACCCAGTAGTTATTCAACAGATACCTGCTGAACAGATACCTGCTAAGTCTTCTAGGCTTAGAAGTAAAAAAAAAAAAAGAATTTCAAAGGAATATAGGAAACATTTGACTAAATTTTTTAAATGGAACTTCATTACATTAAAAATTATAATTAATAAAATTAAAAAGCAGCAAAGTATTAGAAGCAAATACAAGAGATGAAGAACAAGGATCTTTATTAAATACTTTATACAAATTATTAAAATATAAAACATACACATCTCCAAACTTCTAGTTATTAGAGGCATTTTAACAGTTTGGAAGCTGTTTTAATAGATGTAAAACCTGTAGATCTGAGATAAAAAATCAATCTCAAATATTGTTTGGGATGAATGGGATTAATTTTAAGAACAAAACCAATACTCTTAGAATAATATATTAAAAACTAATTCTTGATCTGCTCAGTTCAGACTACAGTTCAGCTGCTGAAATATTTTTAAAATTTCAAAATATGATAAGATCAGGAATTATCTTAATACAGCCATCTTGACTATTTATTATTCCTTTTTATAGTGTTTGTTCATGTACATATTTTTTATTCAGATGTAATCATAGTATTCATGTTATATCATTTTTCCCCTTAGCAATATGTCCATAAACATTTTCCCATGATACTCATAATTAAAAATTCATGAATGATATCTATTCAACATCGTATTGGAAGTCCTAGCAAGAGAAATTAGGCAAGAAAGATAGATAAAAGGCATCCAAAGGAAGTAAAATGATCTGTTTGCAGATTTCATGATTTTATATGTAGAAAACCCAAAATTCCATAAAACACTGTTAGATTACACACATACAAAAAAACCCTGTTAGAACTGATAAACAAATTCAGCAAAGTTGTAAGATACAATCAACACTCAAAAATCAGTTGAATGAATAATCTAAAAAGGAAATTAAGAACACATTTCCATTTATAAAAGCATCAAAAAGAATAAAATGCTTAGGAATAAAATTAATTAAGGAGGTGAAAAACCAGGAAACTGAAAACTAGAAAACACTGCTGAAATATATTAAAGACACAAATAAATGGAAAGACCTCTGTGTTCATGGACTCAAGAACTTTATATTACTAACATGTCAATACTACCCAAACTGATCTACAGATCAGTGCAATCCCTATCAAAATCCCAATGACATTTTTTTCAGAAATAGAAAAATCTATCCAAAAATTCATATCAATCTTAAGGGACTCTGAATAGTCAGTATATTAAAATAAGAGAAAAGCTGGAGGCCTCACATTTCTTGATTTCAAAATATTTACTATAGAGCTACAGTAATGAAAACAGTGGGTACTGGCATAAAGGCAGATATACAGTTAACTCTTGAACAACATGGGTTTGAACTGCATGGGTTCATTTATACATGGATTTTTTTCAATAAATACATTGGAAACTTTTTTGGAGATTTACAACTTGACTTTTTTTTCTCTAGTTTACTGATTATAAGAATACAGTATATACAACATACAAAATATGTGTTAATCAATTGTTTATGTTATCAGTGAGGCTTCCAGTCAACAATAGGCTATTAGTAGTTAAGTTTTGGGGCATTAAAAGTAATATGTGGATTTTTGACAACACATGGAATCGGTGCCCCAACCTCCACATAGTTCAGGGGATAACTATATATACAAATGTAATAGAATTTGAAAGTCTAAAATAAACACATACATGATCAAATGATTTTTGACAAGGGTACCAAAATCATTCAATGGGGAAAGAGTAGTCTTTTCAACAAATGGTGCTGGGAAAAACGGATATCCAAATGCAAAGGAATGAAGTTGGACCATTACTTTACACCATATATAAATATCAGCTGACAGTTGATCGAAGACATAGCTATAATAGCTAAAACTATAAAACTCTTAGAAGAAAACAGGAAAATCTTCATGACATCAAATTTGGCAATGATTTCTTGGATATGACACCAAAAGCACAGGAAACAAAAAAGTAGATAAACCGGACTTCATCAAAATTTAAAACTTTTGTGAAAAGGACACTGTCAACAAAGTGAAAAGTCAAACCACAGAATAAAAGAAAATACTTGCAAGTCATATATCTGATAGAGGATTAATATCCAGAATGTATTAAGAACTCATACAACTCAATAACATAAAAACAAAAAATGGGCAAAGGACTTGAATAGATAGTTCTCTGAAAAAGATACACAGATTGCCAATAAGTGCATGAAATTATACTCAGCATCACTAATTATCAGGGAAATGTAAATCAAAGCCACACAACAGACCAACCTCACACCCATTAGGATGGCCAATTAAAAAAAAAAAACAAGTGTAGGTAAGGATGTGGAGAAATACAGAGCTCTCATGCACTGCTGGTAGAAGTGTAAAATGGTGCAACACTGTGGAAAACAGTATGATGGTTTCTCAAAAATTAAATATATGAAAACCACATGATCCAGCTATTTCATTTCTGGATATGTACCCAGAATTATTGGAAGGACTTGAACAGATATTTGCACATTGATCTTCATAGCAGTATTATTCACAATAGCCAAAAGGTGAAAACAACCTAAGTTTTCATCAATGAATGAGTGAATAAACAAAATGTAGTATATATAAACATAATGGAATATTATTCAGCCTTAAAAAGTATGGAAATTCTGATATATGCTACAACATGGAGGACCTTAAATTATGTTAAGTGAAATATCAGTCACATAAAGACAAATATTATATGATCCTACTTACATGAAGTACCATGAAGTCAAATTTATGGAGACAGGAAGTAGAATGGTGGTTGCTAGGGACTGGGAGTTAGGGGGAATAGGAAGTTAGTGTTTAACAGGCAGATATTTAACAGGAGTTAGTGTTTAACTGGGAACAATGAAAAGGTTGTGATGGTTGCACAACATGAATATTTAATGCCACAGAACTGTACACTTAAAAATGGTTAAATGGTAAATTTTATGTTTATGTATATACATTTAATCATGATTATACACTGAATTGTGACCACCCACAAATTCTTATGTTGAAGCCTGTGGGTAAAATTACAATATTTCCAGAATCTCTAGCCTGGCCTTAGTGCATCTCCATATGAGTAGGTGTTTCCAAGGGGTGGAGAGTAGTCCATCTCCATATCAGTAGGTGATTACAATGTGGGTGGGGAAGGAGCACACACCTGGACTGGAGAGGTATTTTGGGGTCTTTTTGCAACTGGGTTGTGAGAGACACAGGCAAGCAGAAGTAGACGGCTGCTTGTAAGCAATAAATGGGTTTCTCCTACTTTAGTTCTCCCTCTGATTTTGGCTTCAAAGATTATTTGCCCCAGGTTGGGAACATATTCCCCCACCAACATCCCCCTCCCCACACAGTTACAAAGACCTAACCCCTAATGTGACTGTATTTGGAAATAGGGCTTTAAGGAGGTAATTAGGTTGAATGAGGTCACAAGGGTGAGGAAAGCAAGGGCAAAGTAGGGTCTGGTTCAGAATGAGAAGATACCTTCAAGTTTATTAATCCCTAAAATGTAATTTAACATATTCATCCATTCCATTACCATTGCATTCAGGTTATTTCTATACTTTCTTCCTCCATCATACAAAATGTGATAACTTCCTGATAATCTATTTAAAATAACTTCTATCCTCAAGTTTTTAGATTCTAAACATACAGTGTAACATATCCTTTCCATTACCATTAATCATGTAGGTTATTTCCATATTTTTCTCCCATCACATTAAATTATTAATATCTTTATAATCTTACTCACTTTTAAACTATTTCATTAAGTTCTTAATAGTGAAATTGGGTCAAAGGATGTGATATTTTTATGGAATTTGATATCTATTGCCAAATGGACTTCAAAAAGATACCTGCCAAATTATATTTCTACCAGTACCAAGATTAGATACTCTTACTTAAAAATATCTCCCTAAATATAGGTAGGGACTTGATAATATGGGTAAATGTAGTAACCACATTGTTTTTCATATTGATACCTTCATAAGGTATCAATAATACCTTAATAGAAAATTTTTTTAAAATCTCCCTAAATTAAGTAGTAAAAAAAAGGAAATCTTGCTTTAATTTGCTTTTTTTTTATTGCTAATGAGATTAAAGATTTTCAAACAGTCATCTGTTTCTCCTTTTTGTGTGTAAATCATCAGTTCATATGCTACTCCTATATATGTACTGGAGGTATTAATATTTTCTTTATTGATTTGTACGTGTCCTCCATATATAATGATACTACTCCTTTATTTTCAATATTTAATCCAAATATTTTCATTGTTGTTTGTATTTTATGTATCCATTCAGCAAATATTTATTCAGTATCTATTATGTTCCCAAGTAATGTTATAGAAATTCTATGTTATTCCTTAAATTACATAATAGAATTACACACAAAAAACACTTTTTCATTCTGCTGAAAATATTTAGAAAGGTTGAACTTAAAAACTGGGGCAAAAAAACATATAAGATCCTGTATCACTGTCTGTGGGTCAGAACTGACCCTTTCTATGTCTCCTGCGATTGCAAGCAGATGTTGGGCAGGATGCAGTTGCTCAATGTTTGACTGGGGTTGCAGGATCAGCTCAGTCAAGGTAGTTCACTCACAGGGCTGGCAAGTTGGTGTGGTATTAGTGGAGGGTTTTTTCCCTCTGTACATGGGCTTCTTCATAGGGCTGCTTGAGTGGAGTGGTGTGGTGACTAGCTTTTCCCAGGGCAAGCAATCTAAGAGAATGAAGTGGAAAGCTGCAGTCAGTGCCTTTATGACCTAGCTGCAGAAGTCACATGCCTTCAGCTGTATTCTAAGGATCAGAGTAGCCCTGATTCAAAGGGCTGGAGAAGACTACATTTCCAGAGGTTAGAGTCATTAGGGGTTATCTTGGAAGCTAGCTACCAAGGATCCTAACATCTTAACTTTCCTGTAATTTACTTTATAAAGCAATTACTGGTAATTTTGCTACAACCCACATTCTACCTTTGTGCCTTACTATTATTCTCTTAAACATGGCTATGTTCTCAAACACATATGTGCACACGTGTGCACCCAAGCATTCAAGACTTCCTGTTACACAAATTAAAGTTCCTCAGATTAAAGACCTTACACTATAGGGTCAGCCCATAAACTTCATTAGGGCCCTAGATGCCACCTCAACCTCTCAAAATTTGAGTAAACAGAGTTCAAGACTGCAAACTAAGGGCCAGGAAGCTTGACATCTATTCATTTGTAATCTGTTAATTAACTAGTAAACACTTGTTTTACCAAAAACCTTTAATTTTCTAGAAACCTTTACCTGTGTTCAACATCCACTTTAATTAAAAAGCTCTTGCAAACAGAAAGAACAAAATAGCAGTAGACTCATAAGACATCAAGAATGTTGGGTCTGTGCAATCGACCTCCAAATAACCAGGAGATGGTGGATGCAAAAGCAAGGGTGTTTATTGGGTAGCCAGCATGCTGGGGTCTCACACTCACAGGTGGAGACCCCAAAGTACAAGTACATTCTTTTATACATAGGAATGGGGTCATGTGCAGAGCGGGTCGTGTACAGAACGGGCCATGCACAGAGCGGGCCGTGTGCAGACCGGGTTATGCTCAGAGCAGGCTGTGCGCAGAGCAGGCTGTGCGCAGACCGGGCCCAGATATGACCTGACCCTCACCACAACCAACCTGCTCACCAACCACCTGGACCGGTTCCTTCCAGGTGGAGCGACACTCCTGACTGCCTGGTGGGCGAGCCGCCCACCTTCCACTGGCCGGGAGCATCTGGCCAGCCCTGGCAACTGTGTTGGCCAAACCTTTGCAACTCTTGCAACTTCTTCCCGATGTGACCCGTCTTCCACAAAATGAAGTCACTTATAAAATGGAGCAGCTTATGTCAAGACTCTTTAGTCAGGACTCCTCAAAGAAGGGACTAGTGGTTACCAAGTATGAGGCGTTGGGGTTGGGTGGGTGGGTGAGGGAGAGTGAAGGGGATAAAGGGGCACAATAATTCACAATCACAATATAAGCTGGTCACAGGGATGATAGTACAGCATGGATAATACAGTTAATGATTCTGTAACATCTTATTGCGTTGATGGTTACCCCACAAGAGGGGTGGAGATAATAATATGGGTAACTGTTGAACCATTGTGTTGTATGTTTGAAACCAACGTAAGATTGTATATCAATGATACTTTAAATTAAAAAAGCTCTTGCAGATTTTTATACTGATTTGTTGAAGGTGACTCAGCTAGTTGAGGTGATTAACCAAGTAGCTAAGGTAGGAATTTGAGTAAGTGAAAATGTTACCAGGTCACAGTAAGGCAGAGTCTCTTACAGCTAACTTTCACCTCTCCTGGAAGTAAACAAAGAGTCACCTTTGTGAAAGCTTTGGAACTCACACTTTTATTTTGCCAGTGGTCCCATTATTAGTGAAAGTATGTCAATTCATGGACCAATGAAAACAGTAGCCTTAAATTTTGACAAATTGGTGTATTTCCAAGGCCCCAAAGGTTTAGCAGGGAGGCTAAAAGGCCCGAATGGGAAAATAGGAAGCACCAACTTGGTCTACAAAGAGTTGAGGTTCCCCACAAATTGCGTCTTTATTCCAATTGCAAGGTCAAAGCAACAAGGGCTTTGGGAGCTGCCTTATAGCACTTTCCCACCCCTTCGCCACTATCTCCCGACCAGCAAGTCATCTCTGGTGACATATTCTAATACTCTTCGAGCTTAATTTTAGGCAGACTTCCGGGTGAAAAAATGTTAGGGTAAAGGGGATCTATAACTGCCACATTTGACATTACTTCTGAACATAAGACTAAATCACCACCTCCAATTTTTACAGGGGCCTAAGTGATCCAAAACACCATCTACAGGGGTACCCCTTCTCGGCCGACTTCGACTTGAGCCCGCCTAGCCCTCTACCCCAGCTTTTCTCAAGACACAGGCTTAGGAAAGCCCTCATCTTAGGCAAAGACAGACACACAGTAGAGGACACTGTCCACCACAAACACAGGCTACACAGGCCCGTTCGGCAGCCGGCGGGGCTCGCCCTCCCCACTTTACAGCGCTCGGCCCCACCCCTCCTAACCGGAACTACAACCCCAGCGCTCCGCGCCCCGGCGGATAGCGTGACGCTCGCACCCGAAGCCCTCGCACCCGCCCCGCCTCTCCGGACACATTGGGCAGGCGCGGGGCGCGCGCATGCTCGGCAGGCGGGCCGCTGGGGTCTCGAGCAGTTGCAATCTGTTGCGCCGCCGCCCAAGGGAGCCGGCAGATCCGGGTCTCGTGGCTAAGAGTGACGTGGTCAGTCGAATCAAAACAGAGGAGGGGAGGAAGCCGGCGGTCGGGAGCAGCACCGGCAGAGGCGTCCCGAGCGGCCGTAGCGTTCTGGAAGCTCCAGGCGGTCTTTCTGCCGAGCCTTGGCCCCGGCCCCCATCCTCCCCGCCCCGTCGGTTTGTTGTCTGGGCGGGTGAGTGTCTCCCCCTCTCCCACCTCTGTTTGTGGGCCCAGCTTTCCCTCACTCCCGTCTTTCCTGCGGGCCCCTTAGGCTCTCGGGGACTGCGGCGGCTGCGGCAGAGCGGGGCTGCTTCTCGGGCTTGGTTCCTCTACCCGGCTGGCGACTCGGCACCGGAGAAGCTCGCTGCTGCCGAGCCCGCACCCACCCAGGCGAAGAGCGAGGCAGAGAACCAGAGTCGGGGCTTAGCAGGAAGGTGGATGGTAGCCACGGGTGGTTTTATTTTTAGGGCGAGACAGTTCGGGTGGAGGCGTATAATGGAGTAAAAAGGAGAGAGTTGCAGCTGGAAGGAAAAACCTACAAACCCTAAAATCCACAGTGTTCCTCAGCCCTTTTCTCGGTTTGATGAAGTCACTAGAATGCGTCCATTGTTGTGACTGATGAGACAGGAAAGCTGCCATACAGAAAGCGGGAGCTCTTTAGCCCTTGTGATGCGAATTTAAAGGATTTCCTTTTTTCTGTTTGTTCAGTAAGTGGAACCGGAGCTGACAGTAAAGAGGCAGCACTCTTTATTGGAACAGATAACGTGCGATTACCGGTTACCGGACTGCCTGAAGTCCCATGTTGCCGTTTAAAGCCCAAATTTTCCAAAGTGGCTGTTTCTAAGTGTGTTAGGATTTTAGACAAGATGATATTTGTCAGCTGCACAGAGTCAGTAGGATGTTTTTTCAGTTGTCCTAGTTAAGCAAAATCGAAGATGTCGCCTTAGTAAGAGAATGGTTTTGCATCAACTCGGTTGAGCCTCACGCACACATTACCTATGTTTGATGAAGAGACCTTCCAGTTTTGTGTGTGGTCAGAAACCATTGGGAGCTTTGCATACATAACAACTTGGACGGCGTTGAGATCTTTCAGGTGTTTTTAGTCTTGAGACACTTCGGAGGCGTTCTCACTGTCCAGTTCTACGGAGTTTGCAGACACCTTGTCTTTCCTTCTACTTGAGGTGACTAGCCACGCAGACTCCTCTAGGGTAGCCTGCTTGAGTCCTCGACTGCACGAAGGAGACCTGAAGGCCAAACCTTTGTGTCCTAACTTGGTTTAAAAAAAAAAAAAAAAAAAAAGAACCCCTCCCCCCGCCAAATAACTCATTAATTGAGCTGTTTCTGTGATAAACGGCAAGAAAGAAAATTGCCCCTTATCAAATCAAAGTTCTTATGAATTTCGACTACTCCCTTGAAGGGGTGTATCCCTGTGTGGTACTTAACATATTTTTTTCTTCCTGTGTGTGCAATTAATATATTTTTTCATGATATCATAGTTGGAATCCTGCTGGTTTAACTAATGAAATTATATTTTCTTTAAGTTTTTTTTTTTTTACCTTTTATGCTTACAGCTGAATTTTTTGCATACATGAAGTAACTTGTGATAATTGGAGAAAATGGTGATTAAAGCAGAGAAGCAAAAAAGAAGAAAGTCATCAATATTCCTGCCATTCAGAGATCACTAAAATGTTAACACTGGTTTATATCCTCCCAGACTTATTTTTTGCATTTATATTTTATACAAAAATGGTATACTGCATATGCATTTCTGTAACCTGTTTTTTCACATAGTAGTACTGTTTTTGAGTAACGGAATTTAAGTTTTTGTCGATATGTACTTTTGGACCTTAACTTTAGGGAATGCTCACTATATGCCAAACCGTAATCATGGTTTTAAAAGATTTCCTCCCAAATTTCCTTAATGATACTGTAAGATATAAGAAATTATTATACATTGTGTGGCAAAATAAGGTTTTGCTTGCTTAAATTCTTGGGAGAGCAGGCACAGAATAGGCTTGGAATGGAAGTTTAAAAAGTTTTTGACAGAATGGATGTTTAAAAAGTTTTTGCTAATGATTTGATGCAGGTAAAGGTTTAGTTTCATAGATACACTATGCTACAAATGCTGACCAGCTGTCCAGGCCTCCAGCAGTAAGTTCCCAAAAGACTTGACTTTACAAATCATACTTCGTATGCTTTATTAACATTGAGTCTTGGAAGTGTGTCCATTCAGTTCATTGCTTTATCAGTGGTGCCAAAAGTGGAGGAAATGTCCTCTTCCTCAGCTTCAAAGGATAAGTACATACTACAAAGTATCATAAATATACTAATAACCCATTTGGGTCTCTTAGTTATAAACTTACCTAAAACCTTTAAATCTATATTCATTGTGTATCTCTTGGGTAATTAATCCCATATGCTTACTACTCATTATATAACTTTGTTTTCTTTGATTTGCCTTAAATTATAGTGTTCAATACATATTCTAAATTTGTCTACTTCTTCCTGTACCTACTGCCATCACCTTTGTCAACTCAACTATCACCCTCTTACCTGGCTTGTTGAAGTAATCTGGGCTCACTGCTACCACTTTGGCTTTCTGTGGTGCATTCGCTTTACCACAGCCTAGGCGATCCTTTGAAATGTGTATCAGATTGTCACACTTTCTTTGAAAGCCTTCCATCATAGCATACAATCCAAACTCCTTACGAAGGCTTGTGACGCACTAAACATTTTGCACTGCCTTCCTCTTATCTTACCTTGTATCCCTATACCTAGATCAGTAGTGTGGAGCCTGGCCACGTCAGTGTCTTCTGTGTTCCATCCTGAATGGCCTTGTTTCTGGAACTTGACAGGCTGGCTCCTGCCTTAGGGTGTTTGCATTTGCTGTTCCCTATGGCTTCAGTACTTTTCTCCCAGGTTTTGCTATGGCTGTTTTCATCCTGTCATTCAGGTCTTAGTTCAGATGTTGCTACTCAAGGAGATTGCCCCCAATTATGTCTCCATTCTTTTATTTTCTTCATAACATTTATCACCATTCAGAATTTCCTTATTTTTTAAATATTGTATCCTACACTAGAAATTAAACTCTGAAAATGGGGACCTTGTCTGTCTGTTTCACTGCTTAGTAGGACTCAGTAAATGTTGGTTGAATGAATGAACATGGTGAACACATCTGTATTCCTCTCGAACCAGCTCCTTCTATAGAAGAATCCTAGTTTCCAGATTCTTTTTATAGGGCAGTGCCTTGCTTTTTCTTACTTCAATAATTCTTGGTGTTTGGGTCAGAAAACAGTCACATTCTACCTTAGATCTGTAGAATTAATCCCTGGGAGGAATAGGTCTCGGGAATCTGCCTTTTCAACAAGCCCTTCAGGTAATTTTAATGAGTTCAAAGTTTGAGAGTGTGTCAATATTTTTCTCTGGGAGATTACTTCTTGCTTTATAGTACTAATGATAGCTACCAATTTGGGTAACATGATGTATCAGGTACTATGCTAAAAACTTACATGTTCTTCATGTAACTAGAGCAATTCTGATGAACTCCCATTTTATAAGTGAAGAAACTGAGACATAGTAAGTGGCAGAAAGTTGGATTTGAACTGAAGTCTGTTTTCTTAATCACTGTACCTGCTGCCTCTGAACTACAGTATTTAGATTGTATGCAGTACTTTGGTTTTGATAGGTTATAGTTTTGTTAAGGGCAAGTGTTTTCTGTGCCGTTTCCAATCCTATTCTTAAAGAAGCCCATTGTTTTGTTGGTCTTTTTGCGGGGAGTTGCCCAGATGGGAGATGACCTCAAGAAACATTCTGCAAAGACTGCTCTGTCTACCTTCTTTGTTGTATTGAGTGCTTAGAGCTTACCAGGCTTAAGTAAGTTTGGAGTATATTCTTCTTCCTGTATATTACTTTGCATTCCACACAACAAAAACACAAGATATGCTTGTTATTCAAAAGCTGAAAAGGATAGTACTGTTTAAAGTCAGCAATGACAAAATCTGTAATTCTCTTATTCAGAAGTCATCTCTGCACATGTATTTCTTTCCAGTATTTTAATTTTAATTCGTGTTTGATGTAAATGAGATGTAATATCCACATAAGCTTATGTCCTGATTTTTTTTTTGGGTTTGATGTAATGATCTTTTTTTTTTTTTTTTACCGTGGCCTTAAAAGCTTTTATTTTAACTGGTTACATTTTATAAGCTATTTTGAATAATCTGGTTTACTTGAAGTTTTCATTTCATGTTGGGTATGAATGTAGTTGCCAGTTTTCATCACTATAAATAATATTGTGATGAACCTTGGCTCTAAATAGTAAAAGCTCTGAATGATTAGAGCAACTAGTGTAATTATTTTAAAAGTCATATTTAGAACATTTTAGTGATTTCAAATGTGATTTTAATCATAATTCAAATATATATATATTATACATAAACTTGGAATGCTTAGAAAATTTACATGAAAATTTTTAATAGAGGTTGCCTCTAAGAGGAGAGTACCTTTTGCTTCTGTGGGGTTTTCTGCATTTGAATTTTATAACTATAACTGTGTATTGCTTTTAAAAAATTCAATTCCTTGGAGAAGAGTGTATTTTCCTAAACTAAAACCAATTTTTAGATGTATAGTAGGGTTTATTTTTATTTTGTCTGTAACATTTTAAACTTCGGTGTTTTTCTTTTGGAGAAAGTTACCTTCTTGCTTATTTTAACATTGAATTTTCATTTCCTTTTTTCTACTAAGTTTAGGTCAAAGCACAGATGTGAGTCTCAGCTTTGTTAAAAATACAGAATGAACAGGGTTTTTGCTTGACTGCACTCATCGACAAGTATTACAGGTGCAGCGCTTTCAAAATTTAACAGCTAATAAAGCTGCTTCAAATCAAGTTAGGGATTAAATAAGTAAGCAACTTCATGGTATCTGCACCAGACTCAGAGGTCAGTGTTCTGGCTGCTCTCTTGTTTTATCTTACAAGGTACTTAAAAAAAAAAAGTTAACTTTTTTTATAGTATGTTTTTATTGTATAGTTACTCAACTCTTAGCAAAAGTAATGTAGAAAGAAACTGACCTGATTGAATTTTGAAGACTTTTTAAAATCTGTGGTGTTTATTCAAGTTTCATTTTTAAATAACATTGCTTTAAAAAAAATCACAGTGGTTCTAAGCATTTTTCTGGTCTTTATATATTACATTTACCTGTATCTTTGTGAAGGTATGTTATTCTAGGGTGTAGCATGGACGAAAAAGGCTGTGATGAGTCACATGTGTTGGGAGAGGAGGGGCCATAACTCTTTTCTGCTCAAAAATGATGTAGACAAGCAAGTGAATTAGGGTGATATTGAGGAAAAGTCTTGATTCCCCTCTAATTTGTTTGATGTGAATCATTCACAGACTTGTAACTATTACTTGTGATGTACCTAACAACTTTAGAACACACTAGAATTTTGTATTATCGCTGTTGAAAAGTGCTTTTTAAAAAGTGTAAGTAATATATCCATTGTGATTTGAGACTACATAGTATGGCATTTTTATACTATCTTCCATTGATTTTTCTGTTTCTAATGTACGAAAACCAGCCTTTTTCTCTGAGTTTAAAAAATTGACTCAGAATATGATTAATAAGTACTCTTGAATAGAAATCTTAGAAAACATTTTCAGAATATGAGATTTTTGGTTATATTGAATATAAACAAAGATGATTCAATTGAAAACTTTTCCTTTGCTTAACCATGTATAATAAATTTTACCCTTGGAGCTTGAGAGACTCTTTGGGATTGTACAAGAGTAAGGAAAAGCCAGAGAAGGATAGGAAATTTGTAAGTAAGGGATCAAGATTCAGAACAGAATACTTCTTTCTTCCCTTTCTCTTGTGCAGAAGAGTGATAGCTGAGCCCTGGGGGAATACAGTACAAACACTCCAAGGAAGTATACAGAGACCAAGGGTTGAGGTTTGAAGATACGTTTCAAATCTCAGGGCTTACAGTTGAATCGACTAGAGCATTTTACAGTTTATAAAGCACTCTAATTCTCCCTTGATCCTCCAAACAACCCTTTAAAATGAGTAGTTTCAGTTATCACTCCTGTTTTATAGGTGGAGACACTACAGTCACAGAGAAACTGATTTATCCATTTCTCAGTAGTGCCATAACTTGAATCATTTATCTAAGGTGAATTCTTTTGGCTATCCCATGTTTCAGAAAGTGTTGCCTAAAGTAATTCCTAGAATACAGTCAAATATAGGTAAGGGTCACTGAGGAAAGAGAAAGTAATGTTTAAGAGGTAGGAAAACAGGGTCACAGTAACTGAGAATTTCCAGAGAAGTGGTAGCAACTCAGGGGTGGACCTTAAGCAGAGTCCTGTGCTTCAGGGACATGGAGGAATTAATTAAGGAGGTATGGTAATTCTCGATAACCTTGTAAAGTTAAGCTTTTACCAGCAATGGGATAAGTTAAGGAGAGAAATAGTTCTCTGTCTTCCATTCTGAGCTTTCTACAGAGAGGTTATTACAGAAGTCATTTGAGACATTACTTTGGCTGTTAAATTATATACTGTAATTTATTATATGAATTAATTATAATTTATCATTAACTTGATAGAAAGCTCTTAAGAGGTAGAGGCAACCTTTTATTTTTTTTGTTTCAATTTTTATTTTGATATTGTTAATGTACAATTACAGTTAGTTGAACAACATTATGATTACTAGACTCCCCATATTATCAAGTCCCCCCACATACCCTATTGCAGTCACTGTCCATCAGCATAGTAAGATGCTATAGAATCATTACTTGTCTTCTCTGTATATACTGCCTTTCCCATGTCCATCCCCCTGCTACATTATGTGTACTAATCGTAATGCCCCGTTTTCCCCCTTAACCCTCCCTTCCCACCCATCCTCCCCAGTCCCTTTTCCTTTGGTAACTGTTAGTCCTTTCTGGGGTTCTGTGAGTCTGCTGCTGTTTTGTTCCTTCAGTTTTTTTCTTTGTTCTTATACTTCACAGATGAGTGAAATCATTTGATACTTGTCTTTCTCCGCCTGGCTTATTTCACTGAGCATAATACGCTCTAGCTCCATCCATGTTGTTGCAAATTGTAGGATTTGTTTTCTTCTTATGGCTGAATAATATTCCATTGTGTATATGTACCACATCTTCTTTATCCATTCACCTACTGATGGACATTTAGGTTGCTTCCATTTCTCTATTGTAAATAGTGCTGTGATAAACATAGGGGTGCATCTGCCCTTTTCAAACTGGGCTGCTGCATTCTTAGGGTAAATTCCTAGAAGTGGAATTCCTGGGTCAAATGGTACTTCTATTTTAAGCATTTTGAGGAACCTCCATACTGCTATCCACAATGGTTGAACTAATTTACATTCCCACCAGCAGAGTAGGAGGGTTCCCCTTTCTCCACAACCTCGCCAACATTTGTTGTTGTTTGTCTTTTGGATGGTGACGATCCTTACTGGTGTGAGGTGATATCTCATTGTGGTTTTAATTTGCATTTCTCTGATCACAAGCGATGTGGAGCATTTTTTCTTGTTTCTTGGCCATCTGGATTTCTTCTTTAGAGAACTGTCTATTCATCTCCTCTGCCCATTTTTTAACTGGGTTATTTGCTTTTTGTTTGTTGAGGTGTGTGAGCTCTTTATATATTTTGGATGTCAACCCTTTATCGGATCTGTCATTTATGAATATATTCTCCCATACTGTAGGATACCTTTTTGTTCTATTGGTGGTGTCCTTTGCTGTACAGAAGGTTTTCAGCTTGATATAGTCCCACCTGTTCATTTTTGCTTTTGTTTCCCTTGCCTGGGGAGATATGTTCATGAAGAAGTCACTCATGTTTATGTCTTAAGAGATTTTTGCCTATGTTTTTTTCGAAGAGTTTTATTGTTTCATGACTTACATTCAGGTCTTTGATCCATTTTGAATTTACTTTTGTGTATGGGGTTAGACAGTGATCCAGTTTCATTCTCTTACATGTAGCTGTCCAGTTTTGCCAGCACCATCTGTTGAAGAGACTATCATTTCCCCATTGTATGTCCATGGCTCCTTTATCATATATTAATTGACCATATATGTTTGGGTTAATGTTTGGAGTCTCTATTCTGTTCCACTGGTCTGTAGCTCTGTTCTTGTGCCAGTACCAAATTGTGTTGATTACAGTGGCTTTGTAGTAGAGCTTGAAGTCGGGGAGCGAGACCACCCAACTTCATTCTTCCTTCTCAGGATTGCTTTGGCTATTCAGGGTCTTTGGTGTTTCCATATGAATTTTTGAACTATTTGTTCCAGTTCGTTGAAGAATGTTGTTGGTAATTTGATAGGGATTGCATCAAAGTGGCAGGATGGCCATTTTGAAGGTATTAATTCTTCCTCGCCAGGAGCATGGGATGAGTTTCCATTTGTTGGTGTCCTCTTTAATATCTCTTAAGAGTGTCTTGTAGTTTTCAGAGTATAGGTCTTTCACTTCTTTGGTTAGGTTTATTCCTAGGTATTTTATTCTTTTTGATGCTATTGTGAATGGAATTGTTTTCCTGGTTTCTCTTTCTATTAGTTCATTGTTAGTGTATAGGAAACCCACAGATTTCTCTGTGTTAATTTTGTATCCTGCAAGTTTGCTGAATTCCGATATTAGTTCTAGTAGTTTTGGAGTGGAGTCTTTAGGGTTTTTATGTACAATATCATGTCATCTGCAAATAGTGACAGTTTGACTTCTTCTTTACCAATCTGGATTGCTTGTATTTCTTTGTTTTGTCTAATTGCCGTGGCTAGGCCCTGCAGTACTATGTTAAATAACAGTGGGGAGAGTGGGCAACCCTGTCTTATTCCTGATCTCAGAGGAAAAGCTTTCAGCTTCTCACTGTTCAGTATGATGTTGGCTGTGGGTTTATCATATATGGCCTTTATTATGTTGAGGTACTTGCCCTGTATACCCATTTTGCTGAGAGTTTTTATCATGAATGGATGTTGAATTTTGTCGAATGCTTTTCCCACACCTATGGAGATGATCATGTGGTTTTTGTCTTTCTTTTTGTTTATGTGGTGGATGATGTTGATGTATTTTTGAATGTTGTACCATCCTTGCGTCCCTGGGATGAATCCCACTTGGTCATGGTGTATGATCCTTTTGATGTATTTTTGAATTCGGTTTGCTAATAGTTTGTCGAGTATTTTTGCATCTATGTTCATCATGGATATTGGTCTGTAATTTTCTTTTTTGGTGGGGTCTTTGCCTGGTTTTGGTATTAGGTAATGTTGGCTTCATAGAATGAGTTTGGGAATATTCCCTCCTATTCTATTTTTTGGAAAACTTTAAGGAGAATGGGTATTATGTCTTCTCTGTATGTTTGATAAAATTCCGAGGTAAATCCATCTGGCCCGGGAGTTTTGTTCCTGGGTAGTTTTTTGATTACTGCTTCAATTTCGTTCTTGGTAATTGGTCTGTTTAGATTTTGTGTTTCTTCCTTGGTCAGTCTTGGAAGGTTGTATTTTTCTAAGAAGTTGTCCATTTCTTCTAGGTTTTCCAGCTTCTTAGTATATAGGTTTTCATAGTATTCTCTAATAATTCTTTGTATTTCCATGGGGTCCATTGTGATTTTTCCTTTCTCGTTTCTGACTCTGTTGATGTGTGTTGATTCTCTTTTTCTCTTAATAAGTCTGGCTAGAGGCTTATCTATTTTGTCTATTTTCTCAAAGGACCAGCTCTTGGTTTCATTGATTTTTCCTATTGTTTTATTCTTCTCAATTTTGTTTATTTCTTCTCTGATCTTTATTATGTCCCTCCTTCTGCTGACTTTAGGCCTCATCTGTTCTTCTTTTTCCAATTTTGATAATTTTGATGTTAAACTATTCAGTTGGGATTGTTCTTCCTTCTTTAAGTATGCCTGGATTGCTATATACTTTCCTCTTAAGACTGCTTTCGCTGCGTCCCACGGAAGTGAGGGCTTTGTGTTGTTGTTGTCATCATTTGTTTCCATATATTGCTGGATCTCCATTTTAATTTGGTCGTTGATCCATTGATTATTTAGGAGCATGTTGTTAAGCCTCCATGTGTTTGTGAGCCTTTTTGCTTTCTTTGTACAATTTATTTCTAGTTTTATACCTTTGTAGTCTGAAAAGTTGGTTGGTAGGGTTTCAATCTTTTTGAATTTACTGAGGCTCTTTTTGTGGCCTAGTATGTGGTCTATTCTGGAGAATGTTCCATGTGCACTTGAGAAGAATGTGTATCCTGTTGCTTTTGGATGTAGAGTTCTATAGATGTCTATTATGTCCATCTGTTTTAGTGTGTTGTTCAGTGCCTCTGTGTCCTTATTTTCTGTCTGGTGGATCTATTCTTTGGGGTGAGTGGTGTGTTGAAGTCTCCTAAAATGAATGCATTGCATTCTATTTCCTCCTTTAGTTCTGTTAGTATTTGTTTCACATATGCAGGTGCTCCTGTGTTGGGTGCATATATATTTATAATGGTTATATCCTCTTGTTGGACTGAGCCCTTTATCATTATGTAATGTCCTTCTTTATCTCTTGTTACTTTATTTGTTTTGAAGTCTGTTTTGTCTGATACTGCAACACCTGCTTTTTTCTCCCTGTTGTTTGCGTGGAATATCTTTTTCCATCCCTTGACTTTTAGTCTGTGCATGTTTTTGGGTTTCAGGTGGGTCTCTTGTAAGCAGCATATAAATGGGTGTTGCTTTTTCATCCATTCTTTTACTCTGTGTCTTTTGATTGGTGCATTCAGTCCATTTACATTTAGGGTGATTATTGAAAGATATGTACTTATTGCCATTGCAGGCTTTAGATTCGTTGTTCCCAAAGGTTCAAGGTTAGCTTCTTTAGTATCTTACTGTCTAACTTAACTCACTTATTGATCTATTATAGACTCTGTCTGATGATTCTTTATTTCTCTCCGTTCTTATTCCTCCTCCTCCATTCTTTATAGTTGGTTGTTTTATTCTGTGTTCTTTTGTGTTTCCTTTAACTGCTTTTGTGGGTAGTTGATTTTATTTACTGTCTTTAGTTAGTGTTTGGTTGGTCTGCTTTCTTTGCTGTGATTTCATTTTCTCTGGTGACATCTGTTTAGTCTAAGGAGTGCCCCCATCTAGAGCAGTCCCTCTAAAATACCCTGTAGAGGTGGTTTGTGGGAGGCACATTTCCTCAACTTTTGCTTGTCTGGAAATTGTTTAATCCCTTCTTCATATTTAAATGATAATCGTGCTGGATACAGTATTCTTGGTTCAAGGCCATTCTGTTTCAATGCATTAAATATATCATGCCATTCTCTTCTGGCCTATAAAGTTTCTGTTGAGAAATCTGATGATAACCTGATGGGTTTTCCTTTGTAAGTGACCTTTTTCCTCTCTCTAGCTGCCTTTAAAACTCTGTCCTTGTCCTTGATCTTTGTCATTTTTATTATTGTGTGTCTTGGTGTTGTCCTCCTTGGGTCCCTTCTGTTGGGAGTTCTGTGTACCTCCGTGGTCTGAACAATTATTTCCTCCCCCAGTTTGGGAATGTTTTCAGCATTTATTTCTTCAAAGACACTTTCTATCCCTTTTTCTCTCTCGTCTTCTGGTACCCCTATAATACGGATATTGTTCCATTTGGATTGATCACACAGTTCTCTTAATATTGATTCATTCCTGGAGATTCTTTTATCTCTCTCTGAGTAAGCTTCTAAGCATTCCTGTTTTCTGGTTTCTGTTTCATCAATGGCCTCTTGCATCTTATCCATTCTGCATATAAATCCTTCCAGAGATTTTTTCATTTCTGTAATCTCCTTCCAGATATCATCCCTTAGCTCTTGCATATTTCTCTGCAGCTCCGTCAGCATGGTTATGACCTTTATTTTGAATTGTTTTTCAGGGAGATTGGTTAGGTCTATCTCCCCAGATTCCTTCTCCGGGGAGGATGCCTGGGTTAGTCTGGTCTGTGTCAAATTCTTCTGCCTTTTCATGGTGATAGAGGTAGTTGTGGGGAGCTGGCGCATGTGTTGGATGGTAGAAGGTCCCTTCTTGCTGGTTTATGGTGTTCCTCTTCTGGGAGAACAGCGACCCCTAGCGGCTTGTGCTGGGCAGCTGCGCGCAGATGGGGTTTCTAATTCTTGCCCGGCCGCTATGAAAGAAGCTCTGCTCTGCTGCCTCAGGCTGCTGCTCCACTATGGCGGAGCAGCATCGGAGGGGAAACGGGCGGGAGGCTGTTTAGTTCCATGAGGGGCCTCCAAGTTGTGCTGCCATCCAGGGGGTTAGGGCACCTGGAGTTCTCTGGGATTCACATATGCTGGGCTAAGCGTCCCGGGACATTTCCGTCCAGCTGTGGGGTCCCTGTCCCTTTAAGTCTTTCAAAATGCACTCGCTTTTCTTTGTCCCAGGTGCGCCAGCTGCGGGGACCCACTCGCAGGTTTTACTGTCCCGTTTCCTACTATCCAGCACCCCACACACTGTGTGTCTGCGCTCCTAGTGTGGATGGTTAGGGCTGGGTGTTTAGCTGTCCTGGGCTCCCACTCCCTCCCTGCTCCGACTCCTCTCCTCCCACCGGGAGCTGGGGTGAGGGGCACTCGGGTCCTGCTGGGCTGCAGCTTGTATCTTACCCCTTCATGAGGCGCTGGGTTCTTGCAGGTGTAGATGTAGCCTGGCTGTTGTCCTGTGTCTTCTGGTCTCTCTTTTAGGGATAGTTGTATTTGTTGAATTTTCAAAAATGTGTATGGTTTTGGGAGGAGATTTCCACTGCTCTACTCACGCCACCATCTTGTCTCAGCACCCCCACAAAGTATATTTTTTAAGTATTAAATGAAACTGACTTTGCACCTAGAATTTTACATCCAACCAAACTGCAAGTATAGTAAAAATATTCTCAGGACCACAAAGCCTCAGAATGTTTTCCACCCTGAGTCACACAGTAAAAATGCTTTGCATTTCATAAATATGCAAATGCAGGAGAACTTTCAAGAAATATAGAAAATAAGGATGACTGGGTTCATGGGGATGTGCATTAACAGTCTTAAACAAAAGCAAGCATCAAAGAAAAGAAGTGAGAACATCCATAAGTCAAGACTATAATTCTAGACACTATTACCGGTGTCTGGGAGTGAGGACATGTGACCAAGGTGAAGTACTGGAATGTTAGGGAGAATACCTAACTGTGGAGTGCGTGTAGAGGAAATAAAGGTAAGGGCAAATGCCATAAAAGTAAAAATAAGGATAAGGATTAAAAAAACCCACAAAACATTTACATAACCATAGAGAGCCATGATGAACTTGAAAAAGGGGTCTGATCTGTGTTCGGATTTTCTAGATTTACTTGAAGGAAAACACTTCACTACATAAACCTATCTTTAAAAGGTTCCTCAGTTTTCAAAGATTCACTAGTTCAAATTTTGTAGTAGATTACCTCCTGGCATCTCTGAAATGAAAGCACTTACCATCAAAAAAAAAAAAAAAAGAGTGATAACCTCTCATTTAGGGCAAAGGCTGACTTTTCCTGTTCATTGTATGGTCTCTTTACATATTTGGTCATTTCTCATTGATGATGGGTTTTGTTCATTTTATAACACATTTATTTACAGAGTCCAGAATCCTTGTATTGTTTATTAACTCTAGCCCACAGATAAGTGATGACAGAGGGTCAGGGGAGGGGTAAGGCAACTTAACACATTCAGTTTAAGAGAAAATTGAGGTATAATTATTTGTTCCTGTAACTAATGGTCCTGGTAGGGGAAGAACAAGAAACTTGCTATGAGGTTATTCTTTTAAAAACCTAGTATTTTTTTAGTAGTTCAGAAGACACAAAACAATACACAGTGAAAAGTTTTCTTACTGCTTCTGTCCCCTAGCCACTTAGGCACCCTTTCAAGAGCCAACCAATTACGTAATTTTTTTAAAATACTAAATTCTTAAGATTTTAGACCATTTGCAAACATCTCTCCATAAATAAAAATGTATCTGTAAGTTATTAATTGGGGGTTTGGGCATCAACATTTAGTATATATTTTGGGTAGAATCTTTAGTTTACATGTGTATATAAATGTTTATATATAGGTACAGCTTACATGCCTACATGTAAATATATAGTTAGACTTAAAAAGTAAAATATACAAAATTAGGAAAAAAAGAAAAAACATCATCTGATCACCTGAACAGAACCAGTATAATCAGTTTAATGTAGAATAATTCTTCCCTAGATTTAAAGTCTGGGCATATAATAATTCTACATACTTTTTTTCCCCTTAACCACAAGAATTTCACATTGATCATACTGGATTTCTGACTCATTTCTTAAGAGGGAAATGAGTTTCTTAGTAATATTGCTCTTGGAAGCCAGAGCAGGGAGCTAACCTTTATTGAAGAAGTGATGACACTAGAGATTGGCAAAAAAGTAGGGAGATTAAGTAATGGTACATATGTTCATAATCCAGCCTTAAGAAAGATAAAGGAAAAATCTAGTTGCAGTAATTCTGTATTCTTAAAACTGCTTTTCTTCTCTTTTTCTTAGTAATGAATGGGTCTGAGATGTATAGAGAATAAGCTGACATTTTATGTTCTGACGTGGGTACCAGGGAGGGTTTGTTTAAAAAGGAAAGGAAAGGAAAAGAACTTTTCAATTCATGCATTCAATTTACGAATGGAGTCTGGGCAGCAGGGGTCAGAGACTCCAAGTCAAAAAATGTAAAGGGAACGAATGCTTGCATGGAAGGACAGAAATGCATAGTAAAACAGTACTCTGCGTCAAATCAAAATTAATTTACAAGTCTTTTGGTAGAATTACAGGGAGGATGTGCCCCAAAAAGTTTCTGGAAGGCAATGGATGAATACACAATAGATATGTTACCCAGTATTACTAATTTAAGATAAATAAAATGTAATCTGTTTCTTTTTATCATTTATAAGGACTTACCTAGGACCACCTGGAGGGAGTATTAGTAGGCTTTTTCTCTCTGGTCTTTGATGGTGGTGTAGGCTTTCCTTGTTTTGGATGTCCTTGATGGTTTTGAGGATGTTTTATAAGGTATTTTCTAGAATTCCACTCAATTTGGATTTAATGACTTTCTTATTGTTGGGGGAAGCATTGTGTATTTTCCCTGGTTCTTGTCTCTGCCGCAACAAAGAATTAAAGGGCAGAGACACAGTAATGAAGAAGAGTCAAAGTTTTATTTAAAGTTACTTAAAGAGCGAAAAAGTGCAGCAGGCGACCTCAGGGAGGAGAGGCGCCTTGAAAGGTTTAAGTTTTATTGAGAGAGAGAAAGTCAGCGCACTTAGAAAGTGCACGACACCTCAGAGAAAGGAACGCACTGAAAGGTTTAGGGTCTGGGGTTTTATAGGAGGCTGAGGATTTTCAGAAAAGCGACAAAGGGCCAGGTACAGACTGACTAAACTGTCCCAGAATGTTCATCTTTGATAAGACATTACATTTATTTTTTTTAACTTAACACAAGAAATACACTGTTTCGTTTCCGTTCCAGGATATCAGCTTCTGTCTGGAAGCATATCAGTCAAGACTGTCTGCCTTGCCTCTAATGTGGGCTGAGCTACTGTCCATTTGATTAAAATGCAATCTTAGCTTTAAGATAGAATTCTTCCTGAATAAGCTGGGTCTTTCAGCAGGTGGTAAAGTAAATCTTACAATGGTATGTTCTAATTGACACAGTGAAAACACATAGACTATGTTGAGATACTTTTCCTTATCTCTGGAGTATTCAAACTTCTAGACCAAGTTGCTCCTGGCTTTTGAGCTTTTTATTTTTAACTGGTTAACTCTGAGTCCCTTCTAGTGGGCTTACTGGCCTTTTTCTCTTTCCACCCCACTCATATATATTTTCCTGCCTAACATTATGATTAGATTTGGTGTTAAGGTTTTTGGGAAGAAGACCACAGAGGTACAATAAGTGCCCTTCTCATCCCACTGCATCAAAAGGTACATGACATCAGCATGACTTACCCCTAAATTTTGGTCAAGTAGTGTTTGCTAGGTTTCTCTACTCTCAGGTTACCTTCTCTTTCTGTATTCGGTCCTGTAGAACTGAATTACTAAATCCAGTCCACATTCAAGGTTGTGGAAGGGTTAAGTTCACCTCCTAGAGTGAGGGTGAATGTACTAATGCTATTTGGAATTCTGTAAGGAAGATTTATCCTTTTCTCTCCTTCTACTTTACCCCCCTCTGGTGGAGTATTTTAAAGGAAACGACAGATAATACACATACCACTGATACGAACATTTTTATAGTTCTTGAAAGGTATTGTCAAATTACATACCAGAAGGGTTGTAACAGTTAGCTGTGGGACTAGCAATGTATGACTGAACTTTAATTGTACTTTGTTTTGTTTTTAGATGAAAATTCACATTTTAGTTTGCATTTATTTGATCACTTCCATAGATCACAAATCTATGGTGACCTTTTTTGAATGTTTATAAATTAGCTTATAGTGCCTCTTTGAAAATTATCTTTTACTTTGGGCTTTACCTATTTGAAAAAAATTGTAGGGACTCTTGGGTGTTTTAACTCTTTTGTCTCTTAGGGATTTAAGAGATTTATTAATCATTTTGCTTACTAGCCCCTAATTTTTAATCATCTTCAGGGTTTTGTCTATTATTCAGATCTCATGACCATATCTTTCTTAGTGCTATTGTATTGTTTTAGAATTTTTTCCTGTTTCTGTTACATTTGCCTATTGGTAGGAAATTGCTAGCCATTGGTAAAGCAAAAAGCAAGCAAGGCAATTTTAGGTAAAAGTCACGTAATAATAGTTCAATTTCAAATTAATGTAGGAACTATTGTGGGTTAATCTAGCATATGCTTGGACTATTTGCTTTAAAAATACATGACTGATTCTCCCAAGCATTTTGTGTTAAAAGCACTTTTAAAATGTTACAAAAATAGCTAACCTATTAGAAAATTACTTTTACAATCTTAAAACCTATGTTGACACTTTATTATATTTTGGAAATTTTTTTTACTGCTAGGTATTTGTAAAATACCTTCTTTTTAAAAAGAAATTTAGAATATAATACCTTCTGTAAAGCATATATCCCAAACCAAATATTTTCTTCTGTAAGAGGAACCAAAATGAACTCACACACACATACAAACATATTAATGCTTTCCCCCTTTAATCTTTAATGGCTTGGAAGACATTTTATTCCTTCATATGAGTCCTTGATCCCTATGGCAACAAAAAATCCAAAATAAAAGAGCTGAAGTAAAATTGTCAAAAGAATACCCAGGTTTTACTGTTACCCTTCAGTTCCTCCAATACGTTCTAGGAAAAAATCAGTGTGTTAATTAAAACACTAAAGAAAATTAAAATACTCTCCAAATAATATTTCATATTATCATTGGGTGCCATTTTCAATTACTGTCTTGGAATTTTAGATCTATTTTTCTCTGGGTTGCAATTTTATTAACACTTTAACTGTTAGTCTGAAAAAGTAAATATTTAAATAGAAAAATTTGGAAATAGATATTAATCTGACTTTGGAGCCACTTAGAAGAAAGGGAAGCAAATGACCTATAAAACATTTCAGTCTTACTGTAATAATGAATTAATACTCAATAATATAAAGAGCAGCTAGAATCAGTAAGACAAAGTTTGAAAAAGAAGTATAAATGCCAGTAAACTTGAAAAGATGCACAGCATCATTAGAGTTAGGAAATAAAAACAATCAGATGCACAGCATCATTAGAATTAGGAAATTAAAACAATCAGATATTTTTGGAGCCCGACACCTTAGCAAAAAATAAATTTAATTGAGTATATGTTACTGTACTGTTAATGGTAATAATACTATATGTAGTTACACAATTAGTAATATGTACTGTGTACTATTGATAAAATTGGTAAAGGCTTTTTATGAATGCCCTTAGACCTAGAGATTTTGTTTTTTATACTTGGTCCTGCATAAATATGGGCACAGAGATGTTTATTGCAGCATTATCTTAACCAAAAAATTGGGAAGGCCCTAATTAATTTCTGCTAAAGGAATGCTACAAGTGTGTGTTTCTGTTTTAGAGCATTATATAGTTATTAAAAACAATGAAGTAGAGCTTTATGTCACAAAAAAGTAAGTTGCAGAACATGTATAATACGATCTCATTTGTTTTTTGTTTGTTAGTTTGGGTGTAAATACAATAACCAGACTATTAACTATGGTTACCACTGGGAAAAGGGAAGAGAATTGGGAGAGAGGAATGGGAAGATTAACATTTTCCATTTTATTCTTTGTACTTTGAGACACTCCTGATACCAAGTGATCTGATAAAAATATGTAACACTGATAACTTTGCTGTTTTACTGTTTGCTATTAAGAAACCCTTCTAAGAAGTTTATTTCCCAAAGAATCAATCCTATATAAGCATGTAGTTCCATTGCTTAATTCTAGAAAACACTACAGTGAAACTACAATATCTAATTTGCAACTTCTCCGAAGTTTTGAGCAGGCAATTAACTTTGTCTCCCCAAAGGTGAAATAAAGTAAAGTAAACCCACCCAGCATGAGCTGGAGTGTTTAAGGTTCTAAAAGCAAATTATATTTGGTTAACAGCACTGGAAAATTCCCTGAGCACATATAGACACAAGGTGACTCAACTGATTTGGTACAGCAGAACTCTACCAGGAAAGGTTTGTTAGTTGTAGTGGAAGGCGGAAATGATGGTTTTGAGGGATATGGGGAATTGCAATTGCCTTCCCAATACAGAGTGCATTACTTCACTGCTTTTCTGTGCCAAGAGTTGTTTAGAAGTGGATCATTTGAGAGCTTTAGCTGTGTGTACTTGTTTTGTCCTTTATGCTGCATAACAAACTACTGACAAACTTTTGCTTGATTTATGCTGTCAGATTGCTATCACAAATAGTAGTTACAATAGAAAAAGACTAATAATCAAACGCTTACTATCAAAAATTTCAAAATATAAAGTAGAATTGTATAGAAACTCCCCTAATACATATAACCCAGCTTCAACTATTATCAATTCATAGCTTTTTTTTTTTTCATCTATGACCATACTGACTTCCCTTCCTCTTCCCATGGATTATTTTGAATTTTGAATTTTTTCAGTGCACTGTTCATATTTCATGACTTAGGTCTTTTGTGACCAGTTGCAGTGAAGCTGGTTGTCTTTAAGGGTAACACCTGTGACTTTGATATTATTTGCCAATGTTCTCACATTATGGTATATGTTGAGGTGAACAACCTCTCTGAAACCTAAAGACAAAAGCATTGTTTTAAATTGCTTTATATTAAAGATTCTCCAGGCTGATTTTACCAGAATTCTAATTCAGTAACCCAGTTCTGTCTTGCCCAGGATAGAGCAGCTTCTTAATGTTTCTGGACACAAGGGATTTAAATGTGGGGTGGGATTAGTCAAGTTTTTTGTACTGGTGCTTAACTTCTGGTACTCACCAAAAGAGAATGGTTTCCATCCTATGTTTTTAAAAAACACATAATTTTAAAGTGGAAACTATTAACTGCAAACTGAATAGTACTTAAAACAGTTCAAGTTTACATGAAGAAAATCCACAGAAGCATGGCACTATTGAGGAATGTCCTATTTATAAATGCATTGTCTCATTTTCCTGGACACAATTAAGATCTATGTATACATTACAGTTCTAGTTGGTTTACATGCTCCTGGCATGTATAGATAGAAAAAATAAACATTGTAAAAAATTCATTAAGTATTTACTCATTGCTGTGGCTTAAGCAGTGAGGGAGGTATTAGGAGACAGTGATGACTAAGATAGGTTCCAGCCCTTAAGAAACTGTGTTTTTTTGTGGGTGAGTGTAGGTGGGTGGGGATGGTGGTGCGGGAAGTCTAATTTTATTAATCAAATGACTTAAAAATAATTGTGTATCTTTCATGGGTGATAAAAATAAGTCTCTTTTTTAAAATTAAAGTATGGTTGATATATAATCTTATGTTGGTTTCAAATATACAAAACAGTAGTTCAGCAGTTATCCATATTATTAAATCCTCACCCCCTCTAGTGAGGTTACTGCCTTTCCATGTAGTAAGATGTTACAGAGTCATTGTTTGCCGTGCTGTACGATTGTCCCCATGACCAACTTCTATTGTGATTGCAAATTATTGTGCCCATTTATCCCCTTAACCCCCAACCCCACCCCTAACCCTCCCCTTTGGTAACCACTGTTACTTCTCAGTGTCTATGAGTCTACTGCTATTTTGTTCCTTCTGTTTTTGCTTTGTTTTTATATTCAACAAATAAGTGAAATCATATGGTATTTGTCTTTCCCTGCCTGGCTTGTGTCACTGAACATAATACCCTCTAGATCCATCCATGTTGTTGCAAATAGATCTCCCTTTATAAAAGTTAGTTTGCTAGTACTTAGTATTTTTGTGTTCATAGGCTACAGAACTGGGTAGATACTGGGCATTTTTGTATTTGAGTTTCATTTTTAATAAGCTTAATGAAATACCTTTTAATTTCAACTGATACTTTATTGGCCTAGAAGGCACAGATAGGGAGGAAGGAAGGAAGGAAGGATCAGTGTTTAAGTGGACATTTGCTTATGTTTAAGGCCAGCATGGTCTTAACCCATTTTTTCCTTATGGACAATATGAAAAGACAGTTGAGAAACAGGCCTTCAAGGGTGAGCTTTATCTACATAATAAGGGTAGATACTTATTTACTTTCAGGGTTTTCTGTTAGATATGTACAGCCAGTTCTCTAACATAAAGGCTAATCAATTTTTTTTTTAAAGGTGTGGACACAGAGCAGCCTCAAACAAAATTGTGATAGTCAGTATATTTGGTATTTCCTACCTTCCAGAGAGCTGGCTGTCCAGTTTAGGTTGCCTGCAACTCCACTTCCTCTTCTAATCTCTCCCCTTAGCTCAGGCAAACAGACTCAGAAGATGTTAGATGGGAAGTAGGTTTGCCTTAACTGTTCTGCAAATTGATTTTACTTCAGTATATCTTGAATATTCCCCAAAGCATCACATGGAAGTCTGCCTCATTCTTTTCAACAACTGTACAGGATTTCATGTCCTTGTACTATCATTTATTTAGTTAGAACCACACAGATAAACACTTTGTGTTACCATTTTTTTGCTCTTACAAACAATGTTGCAGTGACTATCCTTATACAAAAATTTTGCATGCCTGTTTGGATATGGATATCCAAGTTAACTAGATAAATTAATTTGTACCTACCTTCTGATAAATGAAAGTGGTATTTTGATGTGCACTTCTTCCATTTTGTATTTGCTTATTGTCACTCTATTTTCCTGTGAACTTGATCTTTGCTCATCTTTCTGTTAGGTTGCCATTTTCATATTGATTTGTCTGAGTTCTCTATAAATTAAGGAAATTAACCCTGATATGTGTTGTGATTTTCCAGATTTGTTCTTTTTAAAAATTTTATGGTATACTTTTGGTTTATAGAAACTTGCATTTTCTTTGGCTGTCAAAATTACCACTCTTTCCTTTTTTCATTGAAATATTGTTGATATACAGTCTTATATTTTAGGTATACAACACAGTGGTTCAACAGTTACCCATATTATTAAATCCTCACCCCCACTAGTTCAATTACTATCTGTCAACATTCGATCCTTTTATAGTTTCTTGGATTTATGCCCTTTTGTGTGTATCACAGTTGTCTTTTTATAGTTATACATTTGTAACTTATTTAAATTAATTTTTTTCTATTTCTATAAAAAGTCTTAATACAGGAGTACATATTCATTATAAGAAATATTTAAAAACTGGCAAAATGAAAGTTTGTCCCCCAAATTAAATTCTCTTCTCCAAACCTAACCACTTCACTTGATGTATATTCTTCCTTATGTGTGCATCATATTTCTATTTAATAAAATAGATGATTATCCTACCATTTATTAAATAGTCTGTGATTTAAAATGGCACCTTTATCATAGTCTAAATTCTGGTAAAATCATGTGTCAGTTTGTGTAAATTTTGTTCTAATTTATCGCTGTAGTTAACTATTTCTATGTGTGGCCTCATTTTATTTTTATTAAGATATCACTGATATGCAATCTTTTTTATTTGAGGTATAATTTATATACAATCTTAGGAAGGTTTCACATGAGCAACATAGTGGTTACTGCATTCACCCGTATCATCAAGTCACCCCAAACCCCATTGCAGTCAGTCATAACATAGTAAGATATGCTATAGAGTCCCTGCTTGTCTTTCTGTGCTATACTGCCTTCCCCGTGACCTCCCTATGTTATGGGTGCTAATCATAATGCCCCTTAATCCCCTTCTCCATCCCCCACCCACCCACCCACCCTCCCCAACCCCTCTCCTTTGGTAATCGCTAGTCCCTTTTTGGAGTCTGAGTCTGCTGCTGTTTTGTTCCTTCAGTTTTGCTTCATTGTTATACTCCACAAATGAGGGAAATCATTTGGTACTTGTCATTCTCCGCCTGGCTTATTTCACTGAGCATAATACCCTCTAGCTCCATTCATGTTGTTGCAAATGGTAGGATTTGTTTTCTTCTTATGGCTGAATAGTATTCCATTGTATATATGTACCACATCTTCTTTATCCATTCATCTACTGATGGACACTTAGCTTGTTTCCATTTCTTGCCTATTGTAAATAGTGCTGCAATAAACATAGGGGTGGCATATGTTTTTTTGAATCTGGGATCCTGCATTCTTAGGGTAAATTCCTAGGAGTGGAATTCCTGATTTAAATGGTATTTCTATTTTTAGTTTTTTGAGGAACCTCCATACTGCTTTCCACAATGGTTGAACTAATTTACATTCCCACCAGCAGTGTAGGAGGGTTCCCCTTTCTCTGCATCCTCACCAACATTTGTTGTTGTTGGTCTTTTGGATGTTGGCCATCCTAACTGGTGTGAGGTGATATCTCCCCTGATCCCAACATGTTCTACTACCACCTTGTCCTGTTGTATTCCAGTGCATCCTAACACTTTGAACTCAGAGTTAACTTCTTGGGTAAAATCTTCCCTCACTCCTTAGGTAAGTTAAGAACCTGTATGTGCCCTCTAGGTACCATTTATTTTTTTTCTTAAATAACAGCTTTCTTGAGATATACTTCACACACCATGGCATACACCATTTAATGTACACATATGCAATAGTTTTTAGTATATTCATGGAGTTGTGTGACCATCACCATAATCAATTTTATTTTGTTCACTCAAAAGAAAGCCTGTACTCAGTTAGCACTCACTCCTCTTTCTCCCCAAGCCCCTGGTCCTGGATGATTTTTTTTTTTTTTTGGTAAAATATATGTAACATAAATTTTGCCATTTTAACCATATTGTAAAGTGTACAATTTGGTGGCATTAATTACATTCATGATGATGTGCAACTGTCACCACTGTTTCCAAAACTCTTGTCTCCCCAAGCAGAAACTGTGTATGCATTAAACAGTAACTCCCCATTCCCCTCCTTCCCGTTCCTTGGCAACCATCATTCTGCTTTCTGTCTGTGTGAACTTGCCTATCTTAGATAGTTCACCTAAATAGAATCATACTATATTTATCCTTTTGTGTCTGATTTCTTTTACTTTGCATAATGTTTTCAAGGTTCCATTACAGAACTTTCCTTTCTATGGCTGAATAATATTCTATTGTGTATGTATACCACATTTTGTTTCTCCATTCATCAGTTGATGGCCATGTGGGTTGTTCCCACCTTTTGGCTATTGTGAATAATGCTGTTATGAACATTTAGCATACAAGTTATCTGTTTGAATCCCTGTTTTCAAATCTTTATGGTATATACCTGGAAGTGGAATTTCTGGGTCACTGATAATTCTATGTTTAATTTTTTGAGGAACCATCAAACTTTTCCACAGAGTCTGTGCCATTTTATGTTCCTGCCAGCAATATGGCAGGGTTCTAATTTCCCCACATCACTTATTTCCATGTTTTGATTATAGTCATTCTAATAGGTATGGAGTAGTATCTCATTGTGGTTTTGATTTGTATGTCCCTAATGATTAATGACATTGAGCATTTTTAATACGCTTAGTGGCCATTTCTATATCTTTGGAGAAATGTCCATTCAAGTCCTTTGCCCATTTTAAATTGCCATGTTTTTGTTAATGAGTTAGATTCTTTATATTTTTTGGATATTAAATGCTTATTAGATATATGATTTGCAAATCAGTTTCTCTCATTCTGTGGGTTGTCTTTTCAGTCTTTTGGTCCATTTATCAGATAATTATTTTTTATTGAAGGGTAGTTGACACACAGTATTACATTAGTTTCAGGTGTACAACACAGTGATTCAACATTTATATACATGATAATTCTAGCTACCAGCTATCACCATACAAAGTTGTTACAGTATTTTGACTATATTCCTTATGCTATACATTACATCCTGGTTACTTATTTATTTTACAATTGGAAGTCTGTACATTTTTTTTTTTTTTTGAGAGGGCATCTCATATTTATTGATCAAATGGATGTTAACAACAATAAAATTCTGTATAGGGGAGTCAATGCTCAATGCACAATCATTAATCCACCCCACCATTTATCTTTTACAGCCTTTACAAGTTTGTATTCATAATTTAAAAAAACTTAGATTAATGTCTGTCTCCACCATTTGAATGTGAACACCATTAGGGAAGAGGTATATCAGTTTTTTGATCACTTCTATAATACTAATGCCTAGCACAGGTGCTAAATTTTTCTTGAATGAATGATGAACTAAGTTCTTTTAATATGAATTGTTCCACTGATCTGTCTATTCTATCTTAAATGTCAGTAGTGCTCAATCTTGGCGTCTCGCTTGTTACTCTTGTTTTTCATTATCTTCCCAGCTATTTCCTGGCTATTGTCGTATTAATTCATGCCATCTCTATCATCCTGAGTCACTGTCATTTTAGATAACTCATTTTTTCTTTCAGAGCACTTTCTTGGTCAGATTAAGAATGCAAAGTTGTTTAGTAGTGTGGGCTTCTATAGCAAAATAACATGGACTGGGTGGTTTAAACAACTTTTATTTCTCACAGTTCTGGAATCTGGGAGGTCAATGATCAGTGTGCTGGCCGATTTAGTGTTGGTGAGGGCCCACTTCCTGGTTTTTAGATGGATGCCTTCTTGCTGTATCTTTACATGTTAGAGAGAGAGAGCAACTCTCTTGTGTTTCTTTACGGGCACTAATTCATAAGGGCTCCATTCTCAGGACCTTATTACCTCCCAGGACCCTACCTCTCTAAATAACCATCACATTGAGGGTTAAGGCTTTAACAATATTGTTAAATAACAAAAATTCAACTGAGTAATTTTAAAGACCAAATTGGCTTTATTCAATGATTCATAAATCAAGAAGCATCTCATTTTAGCAAATAGAAAGCTCTCCTGAGCTATAGAAAAGGAAAGGTTGTTAAAGGCAGAGAGGGGGCAGAAAGAAGAAATTATTAGCAAGGAATGCATTGTTTTAGGCAAGGTCACCTTCCTAAGGAAAATGGAAGGAGTCTTTTGGGTGAATTATTTTACTAGTCCTGATCAGGTAATTTCATATTGACTGGTCAAAGGTTAAACATTCCTGGGGAGTTGAAACTGCAATTAGGAATGACATTTAGTCTTGGTTTGCTGATGTGGAGTTTAGCACAAGTAACTCCACTTTGGCCCTACTGTCTCCTTTTTAATGATGTGAATTTTAGTGGGTGGCACAAACATTCAGTCCATAGTGGTACTGGAACTAACAAATGAAAGAATTAAATAATTAAGCAGAGTGGGGCTCTAGCATCATCAGTCTCACAGGTGGGACCAGTACAGAGCAGCTGAAAACATTCACATTTGCAGGAAATCCGCCTGATGGCAGAAGGCATAACCTATCATTTGTATAGATTCATAATTCATATGATACATTCATAATCTGTGTAAGATTAGTAATAAGTTCATGGATATAGGTCAATAAATATGAACTGTACTTAGTTTAAGAGAACTATTATGAATCTATATATGAATTTTTCATAGCTCAAATAGAGTAATTCTGAGTAGTATTCTTTTCTGTATAATTTTATTTTCTTATTAGTGTTCTTAAAATATTTCTTCCTTTCTTCTAGATTTAAGCAATCAAGATAAATCAAGCTGGGAAATCATGGCAGAAGGTGGATTTGATCCCTGTGAATGTGTTTGCTCTCATGAACATGCGATGAGAAGGTTGATCAATCTGGTGAGATGAATAGAACAGTCCTATTCAGAACTGAACTCTACCCTTTCTATCCTGTTTTTCTGAGAATGTTGGTTATTGGAAGATTTTCGTCTGATGGTCACTAAAAATTATTTCATAATTGGAATTCCATAGTGTTTAAGTCATAATGGTCAAAATTCTTGCCAGCACTTCTTTTATTAGTGATAAAAACAGGTTGCTGTATTTATGGTAGGTTTATGTTGGTGAAACTTGCCATCATGGTTAAGTACACATCTGTGTACAGCTTTTTCTGTTCTGTGTTAATGTACATATATAGTCTTAAGCTGTGTGAAGCTGGTTTACCTGATAAACTACTTTGAAGTCATAGTTCCTGTTATGATATGGTTCAAATCCTAATCTAACAACAGTGTAACAGTAAAAATCTCTAAAGCATTTCCAAATCCAAATCATTAATTTGACAGAGGCAAATTTCTGAACAACAGGCTTCAGATAGTCTCATTGAATTGACTGTAGTGAGATTTGAATTGTAGGGTTTTTAAGACTTTCCTAGTCTATAAGCTTAAATACAGGAATCTTTATGTATTATATTTTATACTTTCTATGTACCAAAGGAGAAATTTGACCATTATGCTCATTATGTTATACATTATAAAAACATTTTGTTGTTGTTTTAGAATACTCTTGTATAGGGGTATATTATCATAAGCTAGTTAATAAAGGCAAGTACATTTGCTCAAATATTTGAATTTTGGTAGTTAATAAACAGGTTTTCTGCCAATTCAGTTTCTGTATATAGTGATTGGAAGTGTGTTCCTTGTGAATGATACTACTTTTAGTGTCAGCATATACCAGGACTTATGATCCTTAAGAATGTCTTAGAGAGAAAGCAGTAAACTAAGAACTTATAAATTAAATAAGACTCTTTTGGATATAGAAATAATGGGAATGTTGTTTCTCTGGTAACTTGATGTAAAGATAGATAATATTTTCAAAATATTTTCTATTTATGAACTTAAAGAGCTGATATTTCTATGTCTAAATTCAGTCAAACGTAAAGCAAACATTCTCAAATTACTGTCATATTATGAACAAAAAATGGATTTATGATTTAACTGTTTAAATTTCCCAGGATACCAGTTTTTAATAAGGGTCACTACCTCTTTTTACTCCTTAGTATAGTATTTTTTGTTTTTATTTATAATTAGTGTCATGCTTTTTATATTAGTTCTGTTGCCCTTTTAGAGATGGCTAAAACTGAATCCTACTTTTTATGATACCCTGTATATTTCTATTTTTGTTACTTGAGTAGATTGTCAGGAAAGCCATTTTAGCTTTTTTTTTTTTTTTTTTTAATGCACACATTAGTCCATGCTTGTTGGACCATGTTTATAGCAATCCTGGTTTGACATACTTTGTAATTATGTGGAAATAGATTTTAGATTTTACAAATCCTTTAAAAGTCCACATTTTTTTAGTCTGTTTTGGATATTTTTGCATAACGTAAATTATTGATGGGTGATCTCCTTATGCATACATGCTGATAGCAGTATTGAGGATTCTAGAAGTGAAGAGAAACTCATTTGATTCATTAAGGAAACTTGCTGATTAAGCTTGATAGGCATTTGTTTGAGTTGCACTGTGTTTTGTAATTTTTATTTCATGCATATTTCTTCTTTAAATTCAGAATCAGATAGCATTTTGGGGCCATATCTACTTTAAGTTCTGTTAAAACAATTTTTTTGAAGAAGTGTCTTCTGAAATAAAACCTCTAAATTGAGAAATTAAAGATTTATTTTTAATATTATTTACTGGAGTATTATTCACAGTAGAGAAAAGTTATAAATAATCTAAATGCCTACCACTAGGGCAGTGGTTATAACATGACACGTTCATATGATGGAATCTAACACAGATGTTTAAAATAATAACGTATTTGAACAATATTTAACAGCACAAAGGAAGTACTTATATGAAAGGAAAAAAGCAAAATGTAAAAATGGCATTAACTAATTAAGTATGGTCTTGCTTTTGTGTACAAATACACACACCTAACATATATATGTGTGCATAGGAAAATGAGTAGAAGAGAATATACCAAAATGTCAGCAGTGGTTATCTCTGGATTGTAGAATAGGGGATGAGATGTCTCTGTTACAATTTCCTTTATTTTCTGTGATAATATATCTTATAAACAGAAGAAGTTTATTTAATTAAATCTGTCAGCTTTTTCATTTAAGTGTCATCTGTATTCTTTTATAACATACTAGGTTTTTCTATCTCTCATGCATCATTATTGTCTACTCTTATCCTTCAGAGGACTCTTTTTCTCAGTACCTGTTAGCTTATTACTCTGTGGAACTCTAACTCCTGAGTCTATATTTTAAAACCAATTTAACTGAGGGTATAATTTTTCAATAATAGTTACAACTACAAGAATTTAGATGTCTTTCTGTGTTTGGGAAAGTAACACTGTGTAATAATTTGATGACAAAGCAGAAATTTATTCTCATTTTCCTAAAAATAAACATTTAATTCATCCTTGCATTAGGGTGATTTATCATTAATTTCAAGTATTGATTTAGATTTTTTGTTATTTTTGATCTCATGTAATAAAATTGTTTTTCCCATCGGTTAGCATATTATCAATTCCTGAGGATTTGACATGCTAATAGCAAGTAAAAACCTGGGAACCTTGAGGATTTTAATGATTATTTATGGTTAGCTCATTAGTTGTATATTAGGCTCCAGGTTGGTATGCCTGTTTTGTGGAAATAGATGGGCTTTGCCAAGGAATATACTCAGTTTAGGACCAGTTAAGATTTTATCATTAGTTCCTTTCCATTTTAATGAAGTTCTCTTCATTCACAATTTAACAACGTCTCCTGATTTAGTAATATCAATAATAAGTGATAGAAGTTCTGACTAATTTAAGCAGAAAAGGATATATTAAAAGGATATAACGTAGCCCACACTAGAGAAATCTGCCATGGAAAATGAATCAGATCAAAGGAAAGGTGTGTACCAACATGAGAGCCAGAGTAGTGCCACAAAACTAGTCCAGCCAAGATGCTGTTGCTCCTGAATTCTAGACTTTTGTATATGCAACTGTTGATGCAACATCTTTATTTGGACAACTAGCAGATATCTTATACTTGATGTGTGCAGAACTGAACTTGTTTTTTTGCCTCCAAGTTTATATTTCTCTCTCTTCTCTATGCACTACATTATTCTGGTTGCTCAAGCAGCAACTTTTGAGTGATCTTCTACTCTATTATTTTCAACCCCATAGCTAATGCAGAAAAAAATTGTTTTGGTTGAACCTTTAAAATGTATATCCGGAATCCAGCCATTTTCTCACACTTCAGTGCAACCTCCTAGTCTAATCTACCATCAGCTCTTGCGTGGGTTATTGAAATTATCCTCCTTATGGGTCTCCTTGCTTCTGCCCTCTTGCTCAAGTTTAATTTTACTACAGCAGCCGAAGTACTCTGTTTCTGATGAGTCAGATAATGTCTCTCTTTTCCTCAAAATTCTATAGTCTCTCCCCATAATGCTTAGAGTGAAAAAATTTTCATTGCCCTGCATGATCTGTCTCCACACTATTCTTCCCCTTTGCCCTAACACCTTGTTCTAACAATTCCCCCCTTTGCTCACCTTGTTCTAACAATTCTTGCCTTCTGACTGTTCTTGGAAAATACAGGCCATATTGAAAGGATCAAAAGTGTAAAGACTTAGACTTTTCAACAATAAAACTGGACAGAATTGGCACACTGACAAATTGGCAAATACTGAAGGGAAATTACTACAAATTCAGAATTCTATATCTAACCAAACTATCAATCACATAGGTGGGGGGTCTTCAATAGTTGGATCTCATGTACCCTTTCTTAGATAATTACTAAAGGATGAACAGTTTTTCACCAAGATGAGACTAGTCAAGAAAGAAGACTAAAATTTGGAGTGTAGACAGCAGGACATCCAGCACAAGAGAGGTGAAAGTAACTTCCAGGATAATAAGAAGGAAGATGCCAGGGTGATAGTTGTGCACAAGGACCAGAAGACAGTTGATTTGTTTTTTGTTTTTTATTTTTTATTTTTTATTGAGGTATTATTGATATACACTCTTATGAAGGTTTCACATGAAAAAACAATGTGGTTACTACATTCACGCATATTATCAAGTCCCCACCCATACCCCAATGCAGTCACTAACCATCAGTGCAGCAAGATGCCACAGATCCACTGTGTGCCTTCTCTGTGCTACACTATTCTCCCCGTGATCCCCTACACCATGCGTACTAAACATAATACCCTTCAATCCCCTTCTCCCACCCTCCCCACCCGCCCTCCCACACCCCTCCCCTTTGGTAACCACTAATTCCTTCTTGGAGTCTCTGAGTCTGCTGCTCTTTTGTTCCTTCAGTCTTAATTTGTTGTTATATTCCACAAATGAGGGAAATCATTTGGCACTTGTCTTTCTCCGCCTGGCTTATTTTACTGAGCATAATGTCCTCCAGCTCCATCCATGTTGTTGCAAATGGTAGAATTTGTTTTTCTTATGGCTGAATAGTATTCCATTGTGTATATGCACCACATCTTCTTTATCCATTCATCTACTGATGGACACTTAGGTTGCTTCCATTTCTTAGTTATTGTAAAAAGTGCTGTGATAAACATAGGGGTGCATATGTCTTTTCAAATCTGAGAAGTTGTATTCTTTGGGTAAATTCCAAGGAGTGGGATTTCCCAGGTCAAATGGTATTTCTATTTTTAGTTTTTTGAGGAACCTCCATATTGCTTTCCACAATGGTTGAACTAATTTACATTCCCACCAGCAGTGTAAGAGGGTTCCTGTTTCTCCACATCCTCGCCAACATTTGTTGTTCTTAGTCTTTTCGATGATGGTCATCCTTACTGGTATGAGGTGATATCTCATTGTGGTTTTAATTTGCATTTCCCTGATGATTAGTGATGTGGAGCATCTTTTCATGTGTCTGTTGGCCATCTGAATTTCTTCTTTGGAGAACTGTTTCTTCATATCCTCTGTCCATTTGTTAATCGGGTTATTTGCTTTTTGGGTATTGAGGTGTGTGAGTTCCTTATATATTTTGGATGTTAACCCCTTGTCGGATATGTTATTTACAAATATATTCTCCCATACCATAAGATGCCTTTTTGTTCTGTTGGTGGTGTTCTTTGCCGTATATAGAAACTTTAGTTTGATGTAATCCCAAGAGTTCATTTTTGCTTTTGTTTCCCTTGCTCGAGGAGATGCGTTCAAGAAGTTGCTCATGCTTATATTCAGGAGATTTTTGCCTATGTTGTCTTCTAAGAGTTTTATGGTTTCATGACTTACATTCAGGTCTCAAGACAGTTGATTTAGTTAGGACAGTGTTACATGACTCTGGGATAGACTTTTTCAGAAAGATGAATTGGTAGAATACCTGGTGAGTCTAGACATCTTGTGGCCTAGATGACTGAATAAGTTGTCAAAAGTCATAGAAAACCAAGTAAATGGAAAAAAAAAGAATATTAACTTTAAGGAAACACAGAAAATAGTATAAAATATTACAGTTTACAACATGGCTCAACTGTGCAGAGCATTTACATAGTCAAATAATGTTAAAACTGACTATTGAATTAAATGTATTTATAATATAACTATTATTAAGAGATGGAAAGAGTGGACATGTGTGGTGGGTCCAGGAAAAGAAAGAGAGCTAAGTCTTCAGATTTAATCCTGGTGAATGAATGTATTTTGCTGAAAGCTGAAAAATCAATAGTACCATAATGCATATTTATATATGACGACATGGAGGTAAATACTAAAATGATCAACTGAAAGTTGAAAGTGGTTTCCTCTGGAGGATAAATATGTAGGAAGTGATGGGGAACTCCTTTTTTATCTGAACAAACTTGTAGAACTGCTCAACTCTAAATGTGTACATGAATGACCAATAATAATTAAAACAACAAAAGAGAAGGCAAAAACCTCCAATGAGTGAGTACAAAGAGAAGTGTGAATCTGTTGCATAGCTGGGTGTGTTGTGCATCTTTTTCCCTCTGTGGAATATAAAGTGACTGACAGTGGCCTTTGCTACAAGTCTAAACCCAAGCTTACTGCTTTCTAAGTAAAGAAGATATTCATAGGGAGGACTCCTAATTGGGTGTTAAGAACTGAAAGAGAAGTCACGGTAACCCCAGACTTCTATAGTGGATGTAAAGTAAGAAGGAAAAGAAAGAGTGCCTGGTCCAGGAATGGAATGTTACTTTAAAGCCTTAGAAAGAAGCCTTCCCTACATAATTTGAACATTAAGATGTTCTCTAGCTTTCCTGCATGCTTCCTTGATAAGGGAAGCCATTTATATAACCTAACTACACCAGTCTAGTCCTCCTTTAGTAAATATGGAGAGAAAAACAAGAAAGCAGTTAAAGAAAATAAGAGGACCACAGTATTGTTGGGCACAGCTACATTAAAAGACAAGATGAAGTGCTTAGATGTGTTTAATATGAAAAAATCTTTTTGAGTGTTACGGCTATAAATGCAGACCCCTACAAGAATAATGTGCTGGTCTTGAATATCACCAGCAACATGATTTTCTGAAATGGTGAACAATTCTTTGTAAATTTGTAGACAAAACTATAATTTTCCCTTGATTTAAATGCTAAATTAAATTCCTTGATAATTCAATGTCAGCCCATCCAAAACTACTTTTTCTTTGAAATGGTCTTAGATTACAGGCTCAGGTTTAGGTTTTTTGCTTATGTGAATGTATGGCAAGACATTTGAAAGTCATGTGGGATATAAGCCAATCACAACAACCAAAGGTCTACCTCTCACATGTCCAGGATGCCCTAAGACTGACACATTTGAGAACCTTTGAATAAGAAGAGAATTAGGGTTAAAAAATAAAAGGAAACCCAAATAAGCTAATGAAGGAAGGCAAGAAGAAAGAAGAGAGGCATAGTTAATAGAAAGCATAAAGTAAAATGTCTGTGTGGATTATATTCCCTTATTAAAAGAGACAGATTGGAGGTTTTTTTTTAAATTGACATATAATCGATATACTGCCTTATATTAGTTTCAAGTGTATAGCACATTGGTTCAACAATTATCCGTATTACTAAATTCCCCCCCCACTAGTACAGCTACGATCTGTCAACATAGGAAGATGTTACATATTCATTGACTATATTCTCCATGCTGTACTACTATCCCCGTGACCAACCTACATTATGATTGAGAATTTTTATGCCCTGTTATCCCCCTCAACCTCCCCATCCCCCCCCACCCACTCCCCCATGGTAACCATCAGTCACTTCTCAGTGTCTGTGAGTCTACTGCTGTTTTATTCGTTCTGTTTTGTTTTGTATTTATAGTCCACAAGCAGATGAAATCATTGGAGTTTTTAAATGCTGTTTACAAAGGGACAGGCACTGAAAACAGAATGTCATAGACAAGTGGTAAAGGAGTGGGGAAAAACTGTTCCAAAAGAATGTGATACTCTTAGTCTCAGACAAAATATAATTAAAAGCCAAAACAATTAAATGGAACTTAGGAATAATAATGCCAAAAGATAGAATCCATCAAAAATCAAAAAGATACAAACCTTTATGTCCTGAACAACAGAGAATGCAAAAAACCATTGGAAATACAAAAGATGTGTTTGGGAAGTATCTGATGAATGGTAATGAAAGCCATAGACAAGAGATGCCTTAACAGGTTACAGTGTGAGAGTGTATGTGTATGTAGGTCAGTATAATGTGCTCATAAATGTGTAGATGAGGTTCCAAGGGATATACCTCAGACTCGTAACAATGGTTACACTGGAGAGAGTTTGAAGGAAGTCTAGGCACTATTTTAAGCCCACAGGAAGCCTCTGATACAGATTTTCCTTTTACCAGTGAAGAAACTGAGGTACAGAGAAGTTTAGTCACTTTCCTGGGTGTTGGAGCTGACTTGCAAGTGGCAGAGGAATTCAGTGGTAGCAGGTTAGCCCTAAGCCTTGTGCTGTTCCTTCAGTACCACATCCTGTTCTGCTGCCTGTTAGTGTCCTTCATGCACCTTCAAAAGCATTGTATTTGCAATCAAGGTGGGTAGAGGGATAGGAGAAAGCTGCCAGAGAGATGCTTCACTGTATTTTTACATTTTAAAACTATATTTTAAAACTATGTGAATGGGAAAACCAGGGAGGGGCGAAGCAAAGATGGCAGCATGAGTAGAGCAGTGGAAATCTCCTCCCAAAACCATATAAATTTTTTAAAATACAACAAATACAACTATTCCTAAAAGAGAGACCAGAAGACACAGGACAACAGCCAGACTACATCTACACCTGCGAAAACCCAGTGCCTCATGAAGGGGGTAAGATACAAGCTGTGGCCCGGTGGGACTCGAGCGCCCCTACCCCCAGCTCCCAGCGGGAGGAGAGGAGTCGGAGTGGGGAGGGAGAGGGAGCCCAAGACTACTAAATAACCACCCCTAGCCATCCACAGTGGAGCGCAGACACACAGTGCGTGGGGTGCTGGATACTAGGGAAACAGGACAGTAAGACCTGTGAGCGGGTCCCCACAGCTGGCACCCTGCAATGTGGCAGAGGCATTCAGTGGTAGCAGGTTAGCCCTAAGCCTTGTGCTGTTCCTTCAGTACCAGATCGTGTTCTGCTGTCTGTTAGTGTCCCTCATGCACCTTCAAAAGCATTGTATTTGCAATCAAGGTGGGTAGAGGGATAGGAGAAAGCTGCCAGAGAGACGCTGGGACAAAAGAAAACCATGTGCCCTTTGAAAATCTTACAGGGACAGGGGCCTCACAGCTGAACGGAAGCGGCCCAGCGCAATCAGCCCAGTAACTGGGAATCCCAGGGAACTCTGGGTGCCCCAACCCCCTGGGCAGCAGGGCAGCTTGGAGGCCTCTCATTGTGATAAACAGCCTCCCGCTCGTACCCCTCCAGTGTGACTCTGCCATAGCGGCAGCAGCCACGCCCACAGCAACCGGGCAGAGCTTCTTCCACAGAGGGCAGGCAAGAATCAGACACCCCGTCTACACACAGCTGCCCAGCACAAGCCGCTAGGGTCACTGTTCTCCCAGGGGAGGAAGGCCACAAACCAGCAAGAAGGGACGTTCTCCCAGCTGACACACACGCCAGCTCCTCACAACTACCTCTATTGTCATGAAAAGGCAGAAGAATTTGATACAGACCAAAATCACAGAGTCAACCCCTGAGAAGAAGATAGACCTAACCAATCTTCCTGAAAAAGAATTCAAAATAAGGGTCATAACCATACTGATGGAGTCGCAGAAAAATATGCAAGAGCTAAGGGATGAAGTCTGGAAGGAGATTACAGAAATGAAACAATCTCTGGAAGGACTTAAGAAGCAGACTGGATGAGGTGCAAGAGGCTGTTAATAGAATAGAAATCAGAGAACAGGAACACAGAGAAGCTGACGCAGAGAGAGATAAAAGGATCTCCAGGAACGAAACAATATTAAGAGAACTGTATGACCAATCCAAAAGGAACAATATCCACATTATAGGGGTACCAGAAGAAGAGAGAGAAAATGGATAGAAAGTGTCTTTGAAGAAATAATTGCTGAGAACTTCCCCAAACTGGGGGAGGAAATAATCAATCAGACCACAGAAGTACACAGAACTCCCAACAGAAGGGTCCCAAGTAGGACAACAACAAGAAACATAATAATTAAAATGGTAAAGATCAAGGACAAGGACAGAGTTTTAAAGGGAGAGGAAAAAGGTCACCTACAGGCTATCATCAGACTTCTCAACAGAAACCTTACAGGCCAGAAGAGAATGGCATGATATATTTAATGCAATGAAACAGAAGGGCCTTGAACAAAGAATACTGTATCCAGCACGATTATCATTTAAATATGAAGGAGGGATTAAAAAATTCCCAGGCAAGCAAAAGTTGAGGGAATTTGCCTCCCACAAACCACCTCTACAGGGTATTTTAGAGGGACTGCTCTAGATGGAAGCACTCCTAAGACTAAACAGATGTCACCAGAGAAAATAAAATCACAGCAAAGAAAGCAGACCAACCAAATACTAACTAAAGGCAAAAAATAAAATCAACTACTCACAAAAGCAGTTAAAGGAAACACAAAAGAACACAGAATAAAACAACCAACATATAAAGAATGGAGGAGGAGGAATAAGAAGGGAGAGAAATAAAAAATCACCAGACAGTGTTTAAAATAGCTCAATAAGTGACTTAAGTTAGATAGTAAGATACTACAGAAGCTAACCTTGAACCTTTGGTAACCACAAACTTAAAGCCTGCAATGGCAATAAGCACATTTCTTTCAGTAATCACCCTAAATGTAAATGGACTGAATGCACCAATCAAAAGACATAGAGTAATAGAATGGATAAAAAAGCAAGACCCATCAATACGCTGCTTACAAGAGACTCACCTCAACCCCAAAGACATGCACAGACTAAAAGTCAAGGCATGGGAAAAAATATTTCATGCAAACAACAGAGAGAAAAAAGCAGGTGTTGCAATACTAGTAGCAGATGAAATAGACTTCAAAATAAAGAAAGTAACAAGAGATAAAGAAGGACATTACATAATAATAAAGGGCTCAATCCAACAAGAGGATATAACCATTATAAATATATATGCATTCAACATAGGAGCACCAGCATATGTGAAACAAATACTAACAGAACTAAAGGAAGAAATAGAATGCAATGCATTCATTTTACAAGACTTCAACATGCCACTCACTCCAAAGGATAGATTCACTGGACAGAAAATAAGTAAGGACACGGAGGCACTGAACAACACACTAGAACAGATGGACCTAATAGACATCTATAGAACTCTACATCCAAAAGCAACAGGATACACATTCTTCTCAAGTGCACATGGAACATTCTCCAGAATAGACCACATACTAAGCCACAAAAAAGAGCCTCAGTAAATTCCAAAAGATTGAAATTCTACCAACCAACTTCTCAGACCACAGAGGTATAAAACTAGAAATAAATTGTACAAAGAAAGCAAAAAGGCCCACAAACACATGGAGGCTTAACAACATGCTCCTAAATAATCAATGGATCAACGACCAAATTAAAATAGAGATCAAGCAATATATGGAAACAAATGACAACAACAACACAAAGCCCCAACTTCTGTGGGACGCAGCGAAAGCAGTCTTAAGAGGAAAGTATATAGCAATCCAGGCATACTTAAAGAAGGAAGAACAATCCCAAATGAATAGTCTAACATCACAATTATCAAAACTGGAAAAGAAGAACAGATGAGGCCTAAAGTCAGCAGAAGGAGGGACATAATAAAGATCAGAGAAGAAATAAACAAAATTGAGAAGAATAAAACAATAGGAAAAATCAATGAAACCAAGAGCTGGTCCTTTGAGAAAATAGACAAAATAGATAAGCCTCTAGCCAGACTTATTAAGAGAAAAAGAGAATCAACACACATCAACAGAGTCAGAAACGAGAAAGGAAAAATCACAATGGACCCCATAGAAATACAAAGAATTATTAGAGAATACTATGAAAACCTATATGTTAAGAAGCTGGAAAACCTAGAAGAAATGGACAACTTTTAGAAAAATACAACCTTCCAAGACTGACCAAGGAAGAAACACAAAATCTAAACAGACCAATTACCAAGAACGAAATTGAAGCAGTAATCAAAAAACTACCCAGGAACAAAACCCCCGGGCCAGATGGATTTACCTCGGAATTTTATCAGACATACAGAGAAGACATAATACTCATTCTCCTTAAAGTTTTCCAAAAAGTAGAAGAGGAGGGAATACTCCCAAACTCATTCTATGAAGCCAACATCACCCTAATACCAAAACCAGTCAAAGACCCCACCAAAAAAGAAAATTACAGACCAATACCCCTGATGAACATAGATGCAAAAATACCCAAAATATTAGGAAACCGAATTCAGAAATATATCTAAAGGATCATACACCATGACCGAGTGGGATTCATCCCAGGGATGCAAGGATGGTACAACACTCGAAAATCCACCAACATCATCCACCACATAAACAAAAAGAAGAACAAAAACCACATGATCATCTCCATAGATGCTGAAAAAGCATTCAACAAAATTCAACATCCATTCATGATAAAAACTCAACAAAATGGGTATAGAGGGCAAGTACCTCAACATAATAAAGACCATATATGATAAACCCACAGCTAACATCATACTGAACAGAGAGAAGCTGAAAGCTTTTCCTCTGAGACTGGGAACAAGACAGGGATGCCCACTTTCCCCACTGTTATTTAACATAGTACTGGAGGTCCTAGCCAAGGCAATCAGACAAAACAAAGAAATCCAGACTGGTAAAGAAGAAGTCAAACTGTCACTATTAGCAGATGACATGATATTGTACATAAAAAAACCCTAAAGACTCCACTCCAAAACTACTAGAACTGACATCGGAATGCAGCAAAGTTGCAGGATACAAAATTAACACACAGAAATCTGTGGCTTTTCCTAAACACTAACAATAAACCAATAGAAAGAGAAATCAGGAATACAGTTCCATTCACAATAGCATCAAAAAGAATAAAATACCTAGGAATAAACCTAACCAAGGAAGTGAATGACCTATACCCTGAAAGCTATACAGAGAAATTAAAGAGGACACTAACAAATGGAAACTCATCCCATGCTCTTGGCTAGGAAGAATTAATATCATCAAACTGGCCATCCTGCCCAAAGCAATATACAGATTTGATGCAATCCCTATCAAATTACCAACAGCATTCTTCAATGAACTGGAACAAATAGTTCAAAAATTCATATGGAAACACCAAAGATCCCGAATAGCCAAAGCAATCCTGAGAAGGATGAATAAATTGGGGGGGATCTCGCTCCCCAACTTCAAGCTCTACTACAAAGCCACAGTAATCAAGACAATTTGGTACTGGCACAAGAACAGAGCCACAGACCAGTGGAACAGAATAGAAACTCCAGACATTATCCAAACATATGTAGTCAATTAATATATGATAAAGGAGCCATGGATATACAATGGGGAAATGACAGTTTCTTCAACAGATGGTGCTGGCAAAACTGGACAGCTACATGTAAGAGAATGAAACTGGATCACTGTCTAACTCCATACACAAAAGTAAATTCAAAATGGATCAAAGACCTGAATGTAAGTGATGAAACCATAAAACTCTCAGAAGAAGACAGGCAAAAATCTCTTGGACATAAACATGAGTGACTTCTTCATGAATATATCTCCCCGGGCAAGGAAAACAAAAACAAAAATGAACAAGTGGGACTATATCAAGCTGAAAAGCTTCTGTACAGCAAAGGACACCAACAATAGAACAAAAAGGTACCCTACAGTATGGGAGAATATATTCGAAAATGAAAAATCCGATAAAGGGTTGACATCCAAAATGTATAAAGAGCTCACACACCTCAACAAACACAAAGCAAATAATCCAATTAAAAAATGGGCAGAGGAGATGAACAGACAGTTCTCCAAAGAAGAAATTCAGATGGCCAACAGACACATGAAAAGATGCTCCACATCGCTAGTTATCAGAGAAATGCAAATTAAAACCACAATGAGATACCACCTCACACCAGTAAGGATGGCCACCATCCAAAAGACAAACAACAACAAATGTTGGCGAGGTTGTGGAGAAAGGGGAACCCTCCTACACTGCTGGTGGGAATGTATGTTAGTTCAACCATTGTGGAAAGCAATATGGAGGTTCCTCAAAATGCTGAAAATAGACTTACCATTTGACCCAGGAATTCCACTTCTAGGAATTTACCCTAAGGATGCAGCACTCCAGTTTGAAAAAGACAGATGCACCCCTATGTTTTTCACTGCACTATTTACAATAGCCAAGAAATGGAAGCATCCTAAGTGTCCATCAGCAGATGAATGGATAATAAAGATGTGGTACATATATACAAAGGAATATTATTCAACCATAAGAAGAAAACAAATCCTACCATTTTCAACAGCATGGATGGAGCTAGAGAGTATTATGCTCAGTGAAATAAGCCAGGCAGAGAAAGACAAATACCAAATGATTTCACTCATCTGTGGCATATAAGAACAAAGAAAAACTGAAGGAACAAAACAGCAACAGAATCACAGAACCCAAGAATGGACTAACAGTTACCAAAGGGAAAGGGAATGGGGAGGATGGGAGGGAAGGGATGGGTAAGGGTGGGGGAAAAGAAAGGGGGTATTATGATTAGCATGTATAATGTGGCAGGGGGCATGGGGAGGGCTGTGCAACACCAAGAAGACAAGTAGTGATTCTACAACATCTTACTATGCTGAAGGACAGTGACTATAATGGGGTATGTGGGGGGGACTTGGTGAAGGGGGACCCTAGTTAACATAATATTCTTCATGTAATTGTAGATTAATGATAACAAAATTTTAAAAATTACGTGAATGAATTGCTTGTTCAGATAATTAACTTAAAAATAAACTTTCTAAGCTACTTCAAAAGCATTATAAGCAGTACGGTTATTCTGAAAATTAATAATTACAGACTTTTCACTGAAGAATCAATTTTTTGAATGCACTACTAGTATGATGTGATTTGAAAAGAAAACATTTTATAAAGTTTAGCTTTTTAATAATTCTAATAAGACTTTCTTCTTACATCTTTGATTTCTAAATTGTTAGAATTTTTTCTCATCAGCATGAAAATTATGAAAATAGAAAAAATTTTTCTGTCCTCTAAGGCTAAGTGGATAAAAACAGTAATTCAAACTCTTTACCATTGTCTTATCAGTACTTAAGTTTTGAGTGCTTATCTGCTAAGCTGTACCAGTACAAAGAATATAAATCTGATTTTCATTCATTTTATTGTCTATCTGCAATATACACTTTAAAGCCAATGATTATCTCTGACTGTTATTATAGGAGTGTTTTAAATGATACATTATAGACTGTTTAAATTCAAGGCTGATAAGACTGCAGTACAAAGAATGTCCATTTTGGGGTGCTCATGACAAAGCTTTACTTGCTCTTGGCTTGTCTCCAATGATTTAATTACATCATTGACTTACACAAGTGTTAGACTGTTCTTAATACAATTGTGTTTTATCATGTGCATATGTTTCTGTTTGTCTTAGGAATTTTCAAAAACATTAAAAAATGGAGGCATCTGACAATACAGACATTTTTCTATCGTAGTCTCATACTGTAATTAGAGCTTTAATGCTTTACATGTTAAATACTGGGTAGTAAGACTCAAAAGGATAGATAGGAATACACAGTGAGTCCCTTTCAATTACAGTCAGATATTTTTATCATGTTACATGTAATTCTGTATCATTACTTGATTTAATATGGGAGTATGCCAGTGATAAATACAGATTTTTACTGACGTAGTAGTAGAATACTACAACAGAGAACAGGAAAAACACAGAGCATAAACTTAAGTTCACATCTCTGAATCCTTCTGTTCTCTCTTTCTGGAGTTTCTATCATTAATAGAAGAAACTATCTACTGTATATAATAGAATACTACTACATATGTAAAAAATATGCCAACACAAAGCCATAATTAATTCTTTCAAGTTGTTTACTATTTTTGTGTGTGTACCCCCTTTGAGGTTACTATTCTTAAAAAACGATGAATTGTTTTCTTATAACTACTATATCTAGTTGTTTTGTTTTTTAAAAATCACTCATATTTACTTTTAACCATAAAAACATCCTGGAGGGTGACTTTTTCCATTTCCATTGAAGGCTTTTGCAGAATTCTGGTTTTACCTTCTCTTCTCTTGCCACCTCCTTCTCCTGCTGTTCTCCTTGACTGGCTGTCTCTTGGCATATAGTTTCTTCTGTTAATGATAGGAGTTCCAGAAAGAGAAAACAGGTGGATTTAGAAATGTGAACTTAGATTATTCTGTGTTTTCCCTGTTCTGTGTTGTAACCTAACATTTGGAATGCAGATAATCCCTTTTTTTGTTTTTTGAGTTTTGTATTTCAGTTCTAAACAGTGTAACTGAAACTTCTGCATCTTTAATTTACTTAAATGTGTTTCCAGGTTAAAGGGCTATAAGCATGTGGTCTGGGAGATCCTTAATCAGATTAACCTTTATAGCCCTGAAGTCCCTGTAAATTTTGACTAACGTTTACTATAGTTAAGTAAGTCACATTAAGACCAATTGGACTTTTTCCTCAAAGAAAAATATGTGTGCCTGAAAAATTTGAGAAACCTCTCTACCCAGCAAATATATCTACTACTAGTATTTCTTACTATTTATTTATTTGAATTTTTGCAAAATATTTGATTATTGACATAATCAAATTTATTATGATTAATAAATCATATTATTTATGTTAATAAATAATATGTTAATGTGTTCCTTTAATAAAAAGTCAGTACTTTCATATGTGTGTGTGTGTGTGTGTATTTCCCCCAATTTAATAATAATATTTAGCATTTTCTATGTTGCTATAAAACCTTTTTAATCATATGATTAACTTTGGGGTTTTATTTCAGTCAGTAAAGGAAATTTTAGTGGACTTCTTTTTCTCAAATCTTAATACTTTTTATCAATATCATCAAGGCACTGGAAGACTAAATAGTCCTTTTCTCGTTAGTACTACAATTGATTTTACCAATTAGGAAGTGAGGTTTTAATTTATTTAAAAGATAAAATAATGATTACATGTCCTCATGGCACAAAATTCAAGCAGTACTAAGTATAGAAATGGAAAAGTAAAAATCTCCCTATGTTCCTCAATCCTTTATTGCCTCTTTACTGAATATAACTACCAATAGTTTCTTTTATATTGTTCTAGTTATTACATCTGTATAACAAATTACTCCAAAACTTAGTGGCCCAAAACAAACTTTTATTGAGTTGTATCTGAAATTCATACAGAGCACAGAGGAGAGGCTCGTGTGCTGCACGTGTAGGTTCTTAGCTGGAAGACTTAGAGGCTGCGAGCAGGAAGCATCTGGAGGTTCACTCACTCACTGTCTGACAATTGATGCTGGTGGGTGGCTGAAACCCTGCCTAGTAATGCCAGCAAGAACACCTACGTCTGGCCGTTTCATGGCTGCTTGCTTCCTTACAGCATTGTGACTTGGTTCCAAGGGCAAGTATCCATCCCAAGAGAGAAAGGGGGAGGGAGGAAGAGAGCCAGGAAGCAGCTAGATACTCTTTATGACCTAGCCTAAGGAAGTCACATACAACACTTCTAAATATTTTCGGGGTAGCAGCCATGAGCCTCAGGTTCAAGAGGAGGGGAAATAGACTGCACCTCTTTTTTTTTTAATTGAGGTATAATTGACAAATAACATTATATTAGTTTCAGACATACAGCATAATGATTCAGTACTTGTATATATTGCAAAATGATCACCCCAATAATTCTAGTTAACATCTGTCAGTATACATAGTTACATAATTTTTTTTCTTCTGATGAGACCTACTCTTAGTTACTTTTAAATATGCAATTTAAAATATAATCATATGCTATACATTACATACCTATGACTTATTTTATATAGGTTTTACCTTTTACCTCTTTCTTGCACACCTCCTGCCTCTAGCACCCTCCAATCTGTTCTCTGTATCTATGGGCTTGGTTCTTTTGTTCTTTTAAATTCCATGTGTAAATGAGTCACATATTATCTTTCTGTGTCTGACTTATTTCACTTAGCATAGTGTCTTCAGGGTCTATCCTTGTCACAGATGGCAAAATTTCATTCTTTTCTGTGGCTGAGAGTATTTCATTGTATGTATACACCACATTTTTATCCATTCATCCATTGATGAACACTAGGGGGTTTCCCATATCTTGGCTATTGAAAATAATGCTGCAATGAATATGGGTGTGCATATATCTTTTCAAATTAGTGTTTTTGTTCAAATAAATACCAAGCAGTGGAATTGCTGGATCATATGGTTGTTCTATTTTTAATTTTTTGAGAAAACTCCAAACTATTTTCCATACTGGCTCCATCAGAAATTTACCTTCCCACAAGGGTGCTTTTTTCTCCACAACCTTGTCAACACTTGTTACTTCTTTTTATAATAGCCATTCTAATGTATGTGAGGGGATACCTCATTGTGGGTTTGATTTGCATTTCCGTGATGATTAGTAATGCTGAGCATCTTTCATATACCTGTTGACCATCTATATGTCTTCTTTGGAAATATGTCTATTCAGACCTTAAGCCTTATTTTATTTTATTATTTTATTTTTATTTTTCATTTTGGTATTATTAATGTACAATTACATGAGCAACATTAGGGTTACTAGACTCCCCCTATTCTTAAGTCCCCACCACATACCCCATTACAGTCACTGTCCATCAGTGTAGTAAGATGCTATAGAATCACTACTTGTCTTCTTTAAGCTGTACTGCCTTCCCCGTGTCCCACAGCTACATATTGTGTGCTAATCGTAATGCCCTTTATTTGCCCTTATCCCTCCCTTCCCACCCATCCTCCCCAGTCCCTTTCCCGTTGGTAACTGTTAGTCCATTCTTGGGTTCTGTGAGTCTTCTGCTGTATTGTTCCTTCAGTTTTTCCTTTGTTCTTATACTCCACAGATGAGTGAAATCATTTGGTACTTGTCTTTCTTAGCCTGGCTTATTTCACTGACATAATACCCTCTAGCTCCATCCATGTTGTTGCAAATGGTAGGATTTATTTTCTTCTTATGGCTGAATAATATTCCATTGTGTATATATACCACATCTTCTTTATCCATTCATCTACTGATGGACACTTAGGTTGCTTCCATTTCTTGGCTATTGTAAATAATGCTGCAATAAACATACGGGTGCATATGTCTTTTTGAATCTGAGATCTTGCTATCTTTAGGTAAATTCCTAGGAGTGGGATTCCCGCGTCAAAGGGTATTTCTATTTTGAGTTTTTGAGTAACCTCCATACTGCTTTCCACAAATGATTGAACTAATTTACATTCCCACCAGCAGTGTAGGAGGGTTCCCCTTTCTCCACATCCTCACCAACATTTGATGTTTGTCTTTTGGATGTTGCCCATCCTAACTGGTGTGAGGTGATATCTCACTGTGGTTTTAATTTGCATTTCTCTGATGATTAGCAATGTGGAGCATCTTTTCATATGTCTGTTGGCCATCTGAATTTGTTATTTGGAGAAGGGTCTGTTCCCCTCCTCTGCCCATTTTTTAATTGGATTATTTGCTTTTTGTTTGTTGAGGTGCATGAGTTCTTTATATAATTTGGGTGTCAATCCCTTATCGGATATGTCATTTATGAGTGTATTCTCCCATACTGTAGGATGTCTTTTTGTTGTTCTATTGATGCTGTCCTTTGCTGTACAGAAGCTTTTTAGTTTGATATAGTTCCACTTATTCATTTTTGCTTTTGTTTCCCTTGCCTGGGGAGATATATTCATGAAGAACTTGCTCATGTTTATGTTCAAGAGATTTTTGCCTGTATTTTTTTCTAAGAGTTTTATGGTTTCATGACTTACATTCTGGTCTTTGATCCATTTTGAGTTTACTTTGGTATATGGGGTTAGACAAAAATCCAGTTTCATTCTCTTACATGCAGCTATCCAGTTTTGCCAACACCAGCTGTTGAAGAGGCTTTCATTTCCCCATTGTATATCCATGGCTCCTTTATCGTATATTAATTGACCATATATGCTTGGGTTTATACCTGGACTCTCTAGTCTGTTCCATTGGTCTATGGGTCTGTTCTTGGGCTAGTACACAATTGTCTTGATTACTATGGCTTTGTAGTAGAGCTTGAAGTTTGGGAGCATAAACAACCCCCCCACCTCCCCGCTTCATTCTTCCTTCTCAGGATTGCTTTGGCTATTCGAGATCTTTTGACATTCCATATGAATTTTAGAACTATTTGCTCTAGTTCATTGAGGAATGCTATTGTTATTTTGATAGGGATTGCATTGACTCTGTAGATTGCTTTAGGCAGGATGGCCTTTTTGACAATATTAATTCTTGCTAGCCAAGAGCATGGGATGAGTTTCCATTTGTTAGTGTCCTCTTTAATTTCTCTCATGAGTGTCTTGTAGTTTCCAGGGTATAGGTCTTTCACTTCCTTGGTTAGGTTTAGTCCTAGGTATTTTATTCTTTTTGATGCAATTGTAAATGGAATTGTTTTCCTGATTTCTTTTTCTGCTAGTTCATTGTTAGTGTTTATGAATGCAACAGATTTCTGTGTATAGATTTTGTAAACTATAACTATGCTGTATTCTGATATTAGATCTAATAGTTTTGGGGTGAATTCTTTAGGCTTTATTATGTACAATATCATGTCATCTGCAAACAGTGACAGTTTAACTTTTTCCTTACCAATCTGGATCCCTTTTATTTCTTTGTGTTGTCTGATTGCCATGGCTAGGACCTCCAGAATTATGTTAAATACAAGTGGGGAGAGGGGCATCCTTGTCTTGTTCCTGATCTTAAAGGAAAAGCTTTCAGTTTCGCACTGTTAAGTATGATGTTGGCTGTGGGGTGTCATATGTGGTCTTTATTATGTTGAGGTACTTGCCCTCTATACCCATTTTGTTGAGAGTTTTTATCATAAATGGATGGTGAACTTTGTCGAATGCTTGTTCAGCATCTATGGAGATGATCATGTGGTTTTTGTCCCTTTTTTTGATGTGGTGCATGTTGTTGACGGATTTTCGAATATTGTACCATCGTTGCATCCCTGGACTAAATTCTACTGGACTAATTGATCATGTTGGATGATCTTTTTTATGTATTTTTTAATTCAGTTTGCTAATATTTTGTTGAGTATTTTTGCATCTGTGTTCATCAGGGATATTGTTATGTAATATTCTTTTTTGTGGTGTCTCTGCCTGGTTTTGGTATTAGAGTGATGTTGGCCTTGTAGAATGAGTTTGGGAGTATTCCCTCCTCTTCTACTTTTTGGAAAACATTAAGAAGGATGGGTATTAGGTCTTCACTAAATGTTTGATAAAATTCAGCAGTGAAACCATCTTGTCCAGGGATTTTATTCTTAGATAGTTTTTTGATTACCAGTTTAATTTCCTTTCTGGTAATTGGTCTATTCAAAATTTCTGTTTTTTTCCTGAATCAGCCTTGGTGGGTTGGATTTTTCTAGAAAATTGTCCATTTCTTCTAGGTTATCCAATTCATTTCCATATAATTTTTCATAGTATTCTCTAATAAGTCTTTGTATTTCTATGGTGTCCATAGTGATATTTCCTTTCTCATTTCTGATTCTGTTTATGTGTGTAAACTCTTTTTTTCTTGATAAGTCTGGTTAGGGGTTTATCTATTTTGTTTATTTTCTTGAAGAACCAGCTCCTGCTTTCATTGATTCTTTCTGTTGTTTTATTCTTCTCAATTTTATTTATTTGTGCACTAATCTTTGTTATGTCCCTCTTTCTGCTGACTCTGGGCCTCATTTGTTCTTCTTTTTCTAGTTTCGTTAATTGTGAGTTTAGACTGTTCACATGGAATTGTTCTTCTTTCCTGAGGTAAGCCTGTAATGCAGTATACTTCCCTCT